>NC_092020.1:21535287-21835287 GCF_042242105.1 Pempheris klunzingeri | reverse complement strand
CTCTGTCAAGCGAATGACTGACATTTCTAATGGAACATGAGCGCTTCGCTGAATATGGATTTGGCCGTGCCATTAGCCTGGGGTACTTTGATGACCACAAGAAATGTGATAGGCAATTAATTTTTGGGAACAAGTTTGCTCATCCCCACCAATCCCTATTAAGGGGCTGGTGATCCCCCAAATGCTAATTGAGTTAGCTGCATCAGTCTGGATTCGAACTTGAGAAGTGTCACAAATCAGACTCTGTTTATCTACCATTATGTCGAAGCGAGAGGCTTAGTTTTACGATATAATTATACCTCACAAGACAGTGACCCCAGCCAACCTTATTTTGTAATGCAGAGCACTTTGGCAGGGCCCTTGATGCATACTGGGCAGATTTCATCCAGCTTTGTCTGCTGTTTCTTCCCTGCCTGTATCTGCCTCAACCTCTGTCTAATTGGAGCATGAAATCTGCGCACAACAAGAATACTGAGAGAAGTTCGATTAAAATTCCTTACTTCCTCCAGATGGCATTGTCAGTGTGAAGGCACTGAATATCCATGAGGATGTAGTTTTACCCAGCCTTCCTTTTCATTCAATCTAAGAAAAAAGAAGCAGCTTGACATGTGACAACAATGATCGAACAAGGAGTAAAAAAGTAATAGGTCAGAAAACTTCTGAGAGGAAACGCAGTCCATTTTGTTGTGGCCCTGAGTGTGATTTGATCGACACTATCCACTTGCTGTGTAGGCCTCCCCATGCCCTCACCAAGACATTTGCAACTGGTGTCAAGGCCCTATAAATCATCCTGTATCAAAGAAGCCATGTAACGCTTTCTACATTTCAACATATGTGGAATCAGAACGCGTCTGTCATCGATGTGAGACACTCTTGGAGGAAAAGGTTTTTTGGAGGCCTTTCCCACTGTAATGTGGACCATATGTGCTATTGATTTGGGAGGTTTTACCTGCCACAGAGGGATACTCCCGAAATGAGGTGAGGCAGACACTGTCATACCTCTTCAATAGTAAAGGATTAGGCCTGTAAACTAAAATCAACAAGGTGGATAACTACCAAGACGTAGCAAAAAAAAAAGCTAGATTTAAAACCTTACTTGGATTTTCTTTGATTGCTGTATTTATGGAGCTTTGCTGATATAAAGTACACTACAATGTTTTTTCTACTGTTCTAACTCAGTGTTCAGCCATCAGGAAGCCTTTAAAGACACAGTGATCTGGTTCATTTGCATCAAACGAGACGAACTTCCAACCACGTTGGCTGGTGCCAGGATGAGCCTATTCATCTTAATATTATAAATGGCTCTCACTGTCATCCGAGGTTTTAAGTTCCCAAAGCAACTGATCCTGGTCTTGTACTGGCAATATATCTCCTTTTGAAAGCCAACTCTTCCATCCCCTGCTGCTTTGTATTTAAGGTTGGCCCTCTATCTTGGTTTTAACCTGCTCTCTCAATGACCATTATAGCTTTAAGAAAGTGACAAGGTTCCCTGTTCCCTGAATAATTTAGGAATCTCCATTGGTGAGGTTAAAGATAAATCAGTCTGTATGTCAAATGATAAATGTTTGGTAATTTGGTCCCTGTGCTGTGACTAACCTTGTTTCTAATTTTAGGGTTGCTTCCACACAATTGCCCCTCACTGGTGCTAAATAAAAACAAGAGTTTAAGCACCATGATGCCTGTTTCTCTGCTCTGATTGAAGTTAGATGATTGTAAATGTACTATATTTATGTCTGTTTTATTGTAGATAATACCACTTTTTCAAGAGAGGCCTGGTTGAGAGAGTACCATCAAGACTAACAATGAAGTTGTTTTATGTGAACATACATTTGCTGTTGATTACTGTCGAGCAAACAGGTAAAAGACATAACTTTATTACAGAACAGTATTAAGTATTAATCAATTACAAGTATTAAGAAAAAAGTTGGCCGATCAACTTATTGTAAAGGTACAGTGGTGAATGTTCGAGGGGCCTTATAGAGGAGGCAGCAGCATGTCGATATATATGTCATAGTCCAAGAAGAAAACTGTCTTTCAACAACGCAGAGGTCAGTGTCTTCTGTTTCTGTATTAAGCTGCAGTTAATCAACAAGCTTTTCTAAATTTATAAAATCATAAATCATAATACATTTGCTTTCCATGAACCCCTCAGTATTTTAACACTGTTAGAGTTGAGATATTGCTGGAAAACCTCTGGAGAAAGCAAAATATTTTGATTTCTTTTCATTATGCTGTAATATAAGATTAGTAGGTGCTTTTACGCCAACTATCACAAAACTTATTAATGCCTATTTAATAACCAGACGGATAGATAATTAGATAGTAAGACAGACAAGATTCACAAGACACAGCAGACATAATGAAAAAATTACACATGGATAACATAAAATATGTAAGTGTCACATGTCATTCAAACATTTAACAGCTGTGGTCACAAAAGACCATCTGAATCATTCTGGAGGAGCATCTGGGCATCCTGAACCTGTCACTCACAATGAAAACAATGCTGGTACCACTGTACCCATTATGACACCACAGGTTTACAACGAGTTATTTTTCATTCTGTCTTTTTTTGTTATCTTAATCAACTCTTTTGACAAAACACAACTCCACCTTCTCTTTTGTGAGTAGTGAAAAATAGCGCTGAGCCTCTTGTCTGTGTCTGAACAACAAGAACAATTCTGAGCTAACAGGCGTCCATGTTTAACCTTGTTGTCTGTCACAGGAGATGATACCTGCTGGGAGAGGGACGGATCATCCTCGCCATTAGCAAATACTCACCACATTCTGGAGCCGGTGCATGCCGATTACAAAGCTCAACTATTCTGGGAAGCTTTAACCTCGCCACCACCCTCTTCCCTTCACAAACTGAGGCTGACTTAACATTCCTGGCTCAGTCACAGAGAGGGACATGTAATCAGGTCATAAAACAGTGTACTTCTGCATGCTCTTGATACAGCAATTAACACTTCAGATTAGCCGTTTTGCACGTTTGAATGTCAGGAACAACATTTATGTCCTCAAACACAGAGAGCCTTTTCTCAGAATTACTTTATAAAAATATACATGGATTTGTCGCTCTGGAATCCTCCTCATTGTATGCTTCCGGGTTCGGCTTTGTAGCTGTCACAATGATCCATGTTATGAAGTGTTATGTGCCAGACATTGAAGTCTAAAGTGATGCAATAACTCAAAGATAAATCCAACAAATGACTTTTGCTGCACTCAATATGGTTGTGATCAAATGAACAGAGGTCTATAGAAGAAACCGCCTCTTTCTTTGGTTCCTGGTAAAGAAATCTCCGGCAGCCGCAGCGGTCCGATATCGAGAAGTGGAAAAAGAGGTATTTTGAAACGATCTATGTCATCCTTACAGCTGCTGTGTTGTCTTGAATTACCTTGATGCAGCGTTTCCAAAGAACAGATTGGATTTCCTTCGCCATCGTTTTCATCCAGATTTTTCCACAAATGCAGGCAAAAGATTTATTTACAATTTGTCTTCCTGATAGCTGATTTCTCTCACGAAAAGCCTTATAGAGTTCGGGAGACAGATTACGGTGTGTAAGCGTAAGTGTTGGTAGTTTGAAGGGGTTAGTTTTGAAATACGTATTAATTTCACATATGGGCATTGGTACAGGGCCTGGCATGGTTTATGGACCAGTGTTGGAGTTTTTCTTTCTGAAAGGATCACTTCAAAGGACTTGGCAAGAGACAAGCTTGAACTTTTAGCTGAAGGTGAGAGCTACAGATCTTTACTGCTGAAGAAGTCATAAAAACCTTGACACTGAGAAGTTTTGTCATTTGAATCGAAGTAAGATGGTATAAATCTCTCATTGATGGTCCATAAAGACATTCATAAGTTGAGATCAACTGAACTTTTCAATAAAACAGTACAGCAAATGTTCAATTTATGTCTCTCTTTACTAAGAAAAACCCAAGCCCACTTCCTATAATTCTCATCATAGGTAAAAAAAATAATGATAACGTGGCTGGCGTTAAACATCAGCGGGTCCTGCCAATCTTATTACATTATTATTTACAACCAAGTGCATGATATGGTTGTGTGGCTAAAACCAGTCAAGTATCATCATAGCTGTTACCCTATTTTGTGTCAGTTAAGTAAGTGGAGCCTGTGTCTTCATGGCATGGTGCAAATTCCTGAGATTAATGTAAATGATAAGGAATCTGCAACCCTCCGGATTCTGAGATCCTCGGGATTAAAGGTTCAAGTTCCAGTCGACGCTGGAAACGGATGACTCACTGTCCAGCTCGAACTGCTATCGAGTGTCTCGTCTCCTCCCAGTTAAGAAAACGAGGAAGAGTAAAACTCTTGTGGACTAAAGCTTGACGGGAAATAGCAGCTTTCTGCTCAGATTCAACAACTGCATCAGTGAAGAAATGCACGGCAAGCACAATGAGAGAGAAAGTAAATAACGAAAGTGGAAGCGATTCAGTGTTGAAGCAACCTTCCAGTCGTGCATGTGTACCAGATCTTCAAAATAACCAGCAAAACTTATTGCAATAAAACATAAAGGTCATAAACACACAACTATGAAGCTTGTGAGTGTGTTCGCTTAGAGAAAAAAGACACAAATAGGGAAAAAATGAGAAAAATGAAACAGAAGAAAATACAAATGAAAGAAAGTGGCAGACTGGAGGCACTGATAATTCCAGTGTAATGACCTACTTCCCTTTCAAGGTTACTGTCCATTTCATTAAAAGACTTTTTCATTGATCCCTGTCCTTGGTCTGAGTCTCCCCTTCGGCCGTGTCTCCATTAACAAAGTTAACTCTCTTATACCATGACCTCCTCCTACTCCTCTTGACCCGGGCAGACAGCTGTGCTTACCTTAGCATAAAGTGCCACAATAGGTCATCATTATCAAATTAATCATAGCTGTCACAACACAGCACAGTGCTGCGGTCAACCCTGTGCTGCGCTTCAGAAACCACTTAGATCATGTAACACTTGAACGTGCAGCAAAAGAGGCGTGCAGACGTACATTGCACACACACACACACACACACACACACACACACACACACACACACTGGTTTGCTCATGAGAGCTCACACACATATGTGTTTAAGAACTACAAAGGCTCCAAGCACAGTGTTAAAATAGCAAACATTTAAGGGGTATTAAGGAATTACTGAATTTTATAGAGTTCTTTAGCGAGCCATGTAGACTGATCCATGTTCTCAGTAGAAAAGGAACATCAATTAAGAAGTGATATTATCATAAAGAAATAGCAGAAGTCCTACATCTGTATTATTTACTGTAAGCCTGTTTATCGTCTGAACTGAATAGATATCAACATCAAAACAATGTATAAAGCTGATCTGGGCACCACAGTGTATCTTGCAGAGGATGATGGTGTTTCTGGCTAAATCTTCAATCTCATTGTCTAGAATCTAAAATCCCAAGCAAAAGCAAATGACAAAGCATGGTTATTGTTTTAATAACTATAATTATGACAAATATAAAAACTCTAAACGTGCTTTAGCATCACTGTTTATTTGTCTGCTGAACAACATGCTGACTATGCTGAATATGCAGACCATATTTTTTCATTAAACAAGGTATTCTTGTGATGAGAAAATTAAGAGAAAAATTGGGACAAAGTGTAATTTATCTGCTGATTATATCCCATATTATATATGAAAAAAAGAAACCAGCCTATCACATAGATTTTTGCATCTCTCATTTTAAAAATGATTTTCCAATCACATCATTGTAAATAAACAAAAAAATCAGAACTTTGTACTTGGTTAATCACGTAGTGATGCAAAATATTTAACCCTGGTACAAAATTATTGTTTGCATGACTTGTATTATAGTATTTGTTGTTCTTCAACATCCAAGTTGGGATATATTTACACTCACAGGAACCTGAATGGATAGACAACCTTAGCTGTAACCAGTCTTACCAATCATTCAGCCAATGTGAATCCCTTGATGCTGCTCTTAGCATGCCAACTGGAGGACAGATAGAAGTAGATAGTGCAAATATCTGCCCATGTACAAACCTGAGCAGAACACTATTACTTGCATCATTGTATTCTAGTGTGGCTCTACTTCCTGTTCATTGTGTTAATCTTTCCAGGGAGCATATTTCTCTCACCTTTCATGCAGGTGCTCAGTGCGTTCATTTCGCTCATTTTGTGAGAAAAGGCTGAGATAACAAGAAGATAATTTCCACCTGCTGTTTAACAACTGAAGCTAGAACATCGCAACACAAACACAGGCCCCCCCCTCCCCACCCGTGTGTGTGTGTGTGTGTATGTGTGTGTTGTCTATGTGTATTTGTGGGGAAGGGGATGGGCGGCAACAAGGGAGACGTGCAACACCAAATTGCCAGATTGATTAACTTGTCTGTCAGGCTCTTCACTGTGACAATAAACTCTGTACCTCAGGGAGCTTATTGAGAGATGACATGTCTGAGACCCCCAAGCGCACACACACACACACACACACACACACACACACACACACACACACACACACACACACACATATACTAGCTATCCCTCCCTCACTCTCAGCGCTCATCTGGTCTCTCCCATTAAAAAACACCTTTCCAAGTGAGTCCCTGTCTGTCCTGAAGGCTGGCCCTCCCTCCTCTATTTCACACACACACACACACACACACAGACACGCACACACTTACACTTCCACAAGCACAGACTCCCTGTAATCCCTGGGGGTCTTCTGGTCTCTGCTATCCACACCGAGCTCTCTTTTATAAACCTATTTACTTCATAATTGAAAAGCAAACTCTGAGCCGTGTTTGGCCAGTTAATCCATTTAAGATCATTATGTGCATTGTCAATCAGCTTGACCCAGCTGCAGAGCGGGTGAAGCATTGAGGGACTCCATCTAAACCTGCCCCCCCCTCTGCCGGGTCAAAAGGGGTTAATGAATGATTATTTCTCACTTTGTAACACAACAGGATGCCGATTTAAAGGGCAACCCCCAAGCTCCATGCTTTCTACTGTGAGCATCCGCAGTGGTGTATGCTGGTGTGAGGAGTTCAGACCTCAAATCATACTGACATTGATGATGCTGTTTTATGAAGATTTATGAATTTTCCATCTGGGATTGTAAAAGGTGTTTGTGGTAGTGTCTTAATAAAATAAAGAAAGTGAATACATACATATTACATGAATGTCAAGTATGTTTGATCTAATTACCAGTTTTTGTCGTTAATGTATAAGAGTTATTAAGATTATGATAAAAAATTAAAATGTGTGTATATATGACAGTTTATATGTGCTTGTATGTGTAAAGTTAGACAATTATAAAAAAAATACAAACAGTATTAAATATTAACTTACATACAGCATTATATTTGATCACTGTTGATCAGTCTTTACATTGGGATCTATGTATTTATGAGGCAATTATATGTTTATGATATGTTACGTTAACATAATTAAAAATATTTCAAGTGAAAATGTGTTATTACAAGTAACAAATTTGGTGTGAGTGGCTCAAGACTGTGATATAATAAGTATCGTAAGTGAAATACTGCATTGATATAAGTGTGTGGAAATCTCTTTCATCAATTTGCAGTTATTGTAAAAAAAAATATTTCCTTACTCACTGGAGAAAATTGCATGAAGAAACAGTAGAGCAATGCAATTTTTCACTATTTGTCCAGTGCAACAGGGAATTAAGCAAATGTTAGATGCTTATGTATGAAAAGATATATGATCAAAGCTATATAGTATGTTCTGTTTAGATTTAGACATAGAGTACAAAAAATGCCCACAATTAAATTGGTGGATTCAAATGTCTTAAATGAGCAGTAATTTGTCGGCTATCACAATTTATCAACCATCACTCATGTTTCACCTCACATCAAACAACTGCCTGCTTAGATAATACGTTTTCTCCATGGTATCCAACCATAGCAATGACCTAAACTTCTTCTGGTATCATGCAGAGTGTTATTTGCATTTTGAGACTGTATATAAATGTTAGACATCCTGACACTAAGTTGTTTTGATCAAATGTCAAATGATCATTTATAATGAGTCATGACAACTTATAATAGGCAATGACAGACATTATGGGGAGGGAAAAAAAGGGCTGTTCTTATCCCAGTCCAAAGCTGCCATTTGTGCCACTGAGCTCAGTGACAGAAAATAATGTGACAGGAGAGAAATCGACCTCGGGCTATTGTTTTTGCAGAGCACTTGTTTGAAGTTGGAGGGCACTTCCTGCCCATAGTCCTGAATGAACCATTTGTTTGTATCCTCTAGGTCTGTAAATCACTTAGCGCATCAAAGAGCCCCTTTCTGCCCCTGTACAACAATAGGGGGTCATGCCAATGTGCAAACATGACAAGGATACAGAGCAAGAAAATGTCTTCCTTTCCTCGGGTGATGACAGTTGTTCCAAGATTTATGCAATGCTGACATTAGTAAGAGAAATCATGAAAGGCAGCTCTTTGTGGGTGAAACACAAAAGGGAAAAGATTGTGATTGAGGTTAATTTCTGTGTTTATTTCCATTGTTTTCATGTTTGCTGTCTGCTATGAATAAATCCTAACCTTTGTCTCAGGATGGGTTTGAAACAAGTTGATTCATGTATCTTGTAAATTCAAACAAAAATCTTTAGATTTTTTTCAAGTCAAAAAGCAAATGAAGTACAAATTAAAGCTGTTACAATCATCTCTTGAATTCTCCATTTGCCATTTCATGCACCACCTGCATGCTGTGTGTATGTGCAGTTGTTCTTATCAATAAAAATGAAACCTTGAAATGCCACCAAGTGATTTACAATTCACATCTTGACCAATAAAATAAAAGTTGTTATGAGTTTTATTATTACTGTTGCGGGGCTGACCATAGTATTTATTTGGCCTTGTAGTTTTTAAGAAGGAAGCAAGTGGCTCAGACTCTCCCTCTGTAAACAGACAGCACTGAGTCATACTTTCGGAAAAGCGGCCAATTCATTTTCGCCTATTTCTCAGCTCTCGACACATCACGCGAACCCAACACATTGTTGACGTCAAGGAGGGATTTACTCGCCTCTGTTGAATATAATTTCACAGTGGCTAAGTCCCTGGTGTCTTGTAGGTCTAAAAGCCATGCGAACAGGAAACCACAGAAGTAGACGACCAACTACCGCCCCCCTTTTACTCCAAAAGCCCTGGAAGACTGTAGCGTGGTGAGACTCAAGGCCAACAATGTGCCCACGGCCCATGTTCACATCCTCTCTGGAAGCGCTGCCTTTCCCCAGTCCCTTGCAATATTTCGGGGTGGAAAAGGTCTCAGTTATACGAGGGCCAGCTGACCATTGTGTGTGTGGCTGTGATTCATGTGAAGCTGTATGAACAGTTGAGTAGTTAAGGCTGCAGCCAGAGCCAAGATATTCCCCCAAGGTTCAATTGAATGACCAGTAGCTGATATTTGGCTCCATTCTAAGATGGATACAAGTCAAGTATAGATTTTTTTCTAAAGAGAAAAAGAAATAAAAACTAAAACTTAAGACATTACATAAGAACAATTGGTTATCATTACTGCATATACAACAACAATACAGATTGTTGTTGTCATTGTTGTTTTCATTAAAAATAATTATAGTGTATTTTCACAAAAGGCCAGCTAATTGCCTTAAATTGTGAGACGCTGAGGACATGAACTCCTTTGGTAAACACATTGTTGAGTAATTACATGACTGCAAAAATATCGGCAAGTACAAGTTGTACCAACTAATGCAAAGCAGGAGCTCCAATGAGTCCTAAAATGCTGTTATTGATTGGTGATTTAACTGAGATCAATGATTAGCATCCGATTACCCTAAATAACCATTAGCTGGTGTATTCAAAACCAAAGATGTCAATGAATGCGAGTGAGAGGCTACATTAGCTTGTTTGTATGTACATTTTATGTGTTGAATGAGTTCTTTTCTGGTTGGGCCACTAAATCCGTTAAAAACACCTGAAATTATGTTGTATATCTCGCTATCATTGAAGCAGTAAATATATTCAAATGCAACAAAAAATGTTAACCTGTATGGTGTTACAGTTCCTGCAATCTTAAAATGAAAGTCTATGGTCAAACTGAGAATTCCTATGTTGAAGCTAATTTCACATCCAACACATGACAGTTTAATCACCCTTTTAGTTACAACCTCCTCGTTCATTTACATAGATCATAAAATGCATGAGGAGATTAGATAATTCCTTACAGGACCTCCTCCATATTAATATCAACATTCACAGTGTTATGGCATTTGCATTAATTTGTGTGGGCAATGACATTAGCTTCTATTGCCTTGCATTTCAGGCCAATTCGCTGGGGCAGTCGACCAGATCTGCACTCCCCCCACCTACTCATTCTCCCCCCTCCCCTTGGCGACTAATGAAAAAGACATCAGCAGGCACCGAGAAGGTCGCCCGTCCCGTTCGCCATGACCTCGCTGTGTCTCTGTTCTCTCTCTGACAGGTTTTGATGCGTCAGGGGTGGCTGGTTTCCTGGCCAGGCGGTGAGGATGGGCAGGACGGACCTTTCTTACAGCATCACTTCACTCGCAGCCTCAGGCGACAACCCTCCTTTCCTCCATCCTCCTCCCTCCCTACCTGCTCCTCACCCTCCCTTCTCGCTCCCTCCACCCTTGCCACTCAGTTACAATGATAGTAATGATAACCTTTATCTGTGCAATACATGTAGGAATATAATTATATATGTGGTATCAGAAATGACATAAGACAAGGAGACACAGAACTAAATTGGATAAACAGTAAAAGGCCAAAGATTAAGTACAGAGGGACTAAAAGTTAATATAAATGATTGCTGTAGCAAGGTTGAGGTTTTGGGCAGACATTTTTAGACACTGACATCCTTGAAGCCTCTGATTAAGATCTTATCCAGCATATGATTTTATTGACAGGATTTGACTGGCTGGTAGTCACACAATACTCATTAAAAGGCTAATACCTGTTTGTCTTTGTGTGAATTCAATCCCCTGTTGTGGTTTTGCACTTGCATTTTTACTCCCCTCAAACAGTCAATATTCCAACTTTGAATACTTCTGACTGATGTGAAAACGTATTATACTAAAGTAAATTTGCAACCACTTGCACCTCTGCATGACTTTATATATGAGGTCAGATCACACCTAAACTTCCCTTCATGCTCAGACTAACACGACATTACAGTTATCCTAGTCTTTATCCTAAGCCCTTAGACAGACCAAGACATCCCTGCTTGAGGAGCTCTACTGGTATGACGTGGCTTGTAAAGCGTTAAAAGATTTCAGACGTAGCTTGGAGCAAGACCCGTCACTGTCACATCCAGTGTTGAAGTCCATCACCTTGCTTGGAGAGCAAGGTGACAATGGCTCCCCGGGTCCCCACCAGGTGTTCCCGTGTCCCCTTAATGAAACACAAAGGGCAGTCGGTTGAGACGAAAAGAGCCAAATTGAATCGTGGGCCTCTTCTTTTGTGTGTTACATTAACAACTCAATTAAATGCCAGCAAGCATCTGCTACTATGCCCGTCTGGCATGAATACCTTACCGACTTTATCATTCTTTCGCAGACTAAGAGGGGGCGAGACACAATAACAGAGAGAGAGAGAAAAAAGAGAGGATAATGTGCAGGTATTCTTATCCCTCTCATTGACATTCTTATTAATCCTCAAGGTGAGATGTGCAGTCCATGTAAAGATATAGCTAGAAAATAGATAGCTAGAAAGATACAGAGGTACATTTATGTATGTGCAAACAAACACTGTGCACATTTGATAATAAAATGATAATAAGATAGGATAATTTAAATTTTACTTAAAATGTACGCATTTGTGCTATGTGTACAAATAGCTGTATGATATTATCAATAATCCAGTCACAATAATCTATCAAAATATTTCTATTTAACTTCAGGGTCAAATTATGGGCATTGATTTAGCAGATTTAAGTTCCTCATAACAGCAAATATTCTGTAATCTGTTGTCAGGGACCATCTTTCACATTCTCCTAAAGCAACAAGAAGGTATTAAAGCTCTGCATGTAGCATGGCTGGAGGTTGTGGCGAGACAGAGAGAGGGGATCACGGGGGAGAGAAAGAGAGGAGAGAGTGGGAGGAAGGAGAGACTGCTCATCCCAGCCTGGGAGTTCATCCATCATTGGAATCAGTGTGTGCTGTAATTACTGTGTCAAATAGATGGGATGATGCCTGGGAGGATCGTGCGAGTGTGTGTGTGTGTGTGTGTTTGTGTGTGTGTATATAGGTCTGCACGCACTGAGGGTGTCTGCATGTGTTTGAGAGGTGTCCCATGGACACCTTATCTTCATAATCATCCCCCCACATACACACACACCAAACCAGTCCCTCCTCCATTGTCATCTGTCATCCATAGCCGGCGCTGTCAACTGGCGCTGTCATGCATTGCCAACATCAGGCCGTCAAGAGAGGAAGTCTTAACTCTTTCAGTGGCGGAGCCCTTTGAGGATTTGAGAGGAAGCAGCTATTTAAGGAATGTACAGCATAAAGGATGGACGAAGCAACTGAAACATGGGAAGCGTGGATAATGTGGACTATTGGTGGTGCTCACGTTTTTTTGTACGGTTATTTTTTTGGTGCTCTTGATGTCCTCTGCAGCAGACAGTACGTCACAATACAGAGAATGCTAGAGCTCGATCAATGTGGCTTTTTAAAAAGCCAATTAGAAAGTGATATCTTGTGGCGATACACCAATCTGCATGTGCATATATCGAAAATACACATAAATACGCTACATTGAAACCTAAAATAAAGAAGGTTTTTAAGTGTGTTAGCAGCTTTTTAACGTAAAAAGTTCAGATAAATACATAAAAGCAGTAGCTACATAGGCCTAGTTGACACAGTTAGCAAAAATTAATGGAGCTGGCTAAAAGTAGCGGATAAAATGGTAAATAAATAAATGCATAAATAAATAAGAGTATTTGAGTACCTCTGACAAGGATGTGGAGGTACATCTGATAAAAATATATTTAAATCCACTGTATTATATCATTTTAATTATGGTATTATAAAGGCCATGTGCTCATTTGTGGCAACAATCTCCATTTTGTTTTTTTAACGTTTTGTTATTGTTGTTATTTTTTCAAAAGTTCAAAAAAGTCCTGCCACAGAGTACAGTTGTGTAATTAAAAGCTGAAAACAGTGGCATCAGTTTTACTTTCAAACTCAATTGCACTTTAAAAATCACCCCAAAGGAAGCTTGGCCAGCTAATAACGACTGCTCCTCTCTCCAAACCGTACACAGCGGAGTGGGAGGGTGGGTGAGGGCGGGGTGGGTGTACATCTTTCTTATGCCTGTGTCCTGTCCTCTCGCTTGAGAAGTTATCTGAAAAATGGGGAACGTGTCCATAAGCCATATGGCTCGGCGAGAGCAGCGGCAAGGAGAGCAGCAGAGCACGTAAAGAGGTGGAAATGGTGTTAGCTGCTTGGCTGCTCAATGTTGGCAATCAAAGTCCTGGTGAACCGGTGAAAGATGTAAGCGGCATTGAGGATCATGAGTCTGGTCACTCTATTTGGCGACGTGACAGGTCCGTCCTGATGGTGGAACAGTTTGATCTGTTAAGCGTGCAGACTTTCCAACTGATTTCCAATGAGGGAACTTAGTTGACCAGGCAAGAAATATCCAGCTTAACAAGTCATTTACTCTTGTAACGTCTTTTTCTGTTGAGATAATTACTAACACTAGTGAGTTTTTTTTTTTTTTAATTCTCTAGACTACATAGCCAGAAACAGAGTATCTTGAAATCAGATTGCGCTTCCAGCATCCAGATACAGTAATTCAGATTTAAAAGAACACGCTAAAACAAACAACAACAAAATAAGTATAAAAACTGAATTATAATTATTATAAATCATTAACCTTCATCATAACCTCTAAATATATACTGAATTAACAAAAACACCAGGTCATTATCGGTCACCAACACATAAAGAAATCTCATGACGAGCAAAGGTAAATGTGCAGGCTTTAGGTAAGCCAATAGCAGATGCCACATACTGCTGCCATGTCCTTGAGCAAGGCAGTGCTCGAGTATGTTGAGGAAGACTCTTGTGCTCCCAGTGAAAAAGATTATCATTAATTATGTATGGGTACAGTGTGACTTCAGTTCCGTGCTTGTCGCTAATTTGTGGAAGCTGAACAGCTCCAGGCGCTACAGAACCCTATAAACTCATAATGTTGGCAGAATGAATTGACAGCTCTCAGCTCGACTGTTGAGCCCTTGAAATCGCCGCCGTCTCAATGCAACCTTCCTTTTGCGTTTTAATGGCAGCGCTGCTACTCTCAGGGGCTATTAGGGAAATGTAACATTTGGTGCCATATGCTTGCAGGTTGTTTGGGAATAGCGATGTGGCCATATCATGACATGCTGTAGCTTACATTTTGCCAGTTAATTACCATCATGACATCAAAACTGGAAGCAAACTGCAGATGCCGCGTTGGTAAAAAGCTCTCAGGGAGGGAGAGAGAGAAAGAGAGAGAGGGAGGGAGGGAGGGAGGGATGGAGGCTTCAGGGGAAGATTATTAAAAACTAGAGTTTTCATTCTCAAAGGTGAGATGACGCTAATTTAAGAGTTGCAAACCCTCCCACTTGTTTTAAGTTGGTGAATGTCATATTCATCGTCAACCTGACAAATCAATCTGAATGGTTAAATGGTGTGCAAGCTGTCTGCAAGTAACTCAGTTTAAAAAATAGTGTCGTCCTAAATTGTAGTCACTAGTTAGCTTGGTGTCCAGACTGGCTGCAGTTCAACCAGCTTCTGTAATCTCTCATTTAAGTTTTCTCAAATTGATCCTTATGAAAAAAAACATAATCCATTATTTAAGGAAAAAAATAGAATATACTGTTACACCAAAGGGATTTAAAATTAATCTAAAATTAAGTTTTAGATTTTTTTTTTAGATAGTTTTATTTGTTAGCATTCAAACTCAACTTTTCAGGAATCCAGCATTAAAATTTTAATTTGTCAAACAATGGGCAAATACTGTCATGCTAACCTAAGATGTGTTGGCATTGAGCTCAAAGCACTGCTAGCATGGCTATAGACTCTTAGTCCGGTTTAAATATGTATAAATCCCTGTATAGACAACTGAAGAGGACCAGCCTGTCATCCCTAGAAATAATGTGTACATAAAACAATTCTGCACCTCATGATTTGACCGAGCTGTGGCTGTTACATGTGGAGCTCAGTACATATGTGCACGCAGGGACATGTGTGCATGTGTGTGTGTGCCAGTGTGTCTACGTATCTGGATTTTAATATCCGCTGCAATGAGGAAAACCAGCCATGGTCTAAAAAACCCAGGGGCTATTTATAGTGGGCAGCAGGCTGAGTGGCAGACTTCTCTTAATCAGCATGCTAGCACAAGAGGTAATTTAAAGACGCCTCGCCGCTGACAAGAATTAAATTGTGTTTTGATTTTCTCATTAGCCTAATCTCAAGTGGGCCTCGTTATTGTGTAATTTTCCTGCCTTGACACGACATCTTGTTTTGGGCAATGACAGCCGTATGCCGCCGTTTTGGGGACAGGGGCAAGGGTGGCAGCGCTGAGGGGGTTGCTCCATGGTGACAGCTCGAAGTTATTTGGTTGGCTGTTCCTTGTGGTGTACCTCCACCCCCTACTCAACATACACACAGACATACTGATGCTCCCAAACACACAATCACCACTTCCAACCACGACTGATGGGAGGATGGTTGACGTTCGATGGCTGCAGGGGTTGTTGAGGTGCTCCAGACAAGTGTGTGTATGGGTGTGCATGTGTGTATTTAGTTGGCAAACAGTCTGCAAATGAATCTTTCAATGTCACTTTGTGGTTTAACATTCATCATTTTAGCAGCCAAGATAATTCACTTGCCAATATGGATGTGTGTATCTACAGTGCATGCATGTTAGTGTGTGTGGAAAGACCCGTAGTCTGCTTCAATCTCTGTATTTTCTGTTTCATCTGATTTGGCAGCACTAATTGTGATTCATGGGTATTTTTGAGAGTGTATTGTGTTTGTTGGCGTTACGGCGCCATTAAAATTGTTTATAGCAAAGATTTTCAGTACTTAAACCATTAACGCGAAGACCACAGACCATCTCTGGTGAAGAGAGTTATTCACCTCTTGTCTTCTCTGTCTCCTCTCCTCTTAGATTTTCTTTCTACTTATTTTTGTTTATAGTTCATGACATTTCTGGGTTTACTAGAATTGTTTATAATCAATGTCTTGGAATTCTGACAGGTACTTGCAAGATATTGATTTAGGGATTAAATGTAAAAAATAAGAAAACTGAAACCAAAGCCAGCATCCAATTTGGATACAAATGTGTACATGTTTAAGTTATGTATGCAAAATGTTACTTCTCATACTGTTACCCACCACTAAATGTGCATGATGATTGATTTTATAATGTGATGTTATGCTAACCAAGTTTCCATTGTTGCTATATTAAGAAAATGGCATACGTTGATATTCATGGCCTTTGTTGGCATTCCTGGATTTCTCTGTAATAAAGTATGAAAAAAGCACAGTAAAGCATGACACTCTGTGGACACGCTAGGATTAAAATATTGACAGCAGACCCTGTTTTCTAACCCTCCTGGTCGTTTTTCATACAGTCTGGCAGAGGATTCTGGCAGAGGTGATAAATCACATCCTTTAGTATCTTGGATTCTTTTCTTGCCGCAGGTTTCTTGTCGCCAGTCTTTAGCAAGCCAAATGTGAAAGCTGTGACCTCCCCGTTGCCCTCTACACCTGTTGTGGTGAATCTCGCTCCTAGACGAGGTATTAGGCAAAGACAGCACACAAAGACGACACTGAGGGCAAGATAATACCTTGAACCCTGCCTTGAACGGTGATGTTGGAAGCTGCAATAGTGATACTTTTAGTCTATAAATATTAAATCTAAAAAGTTATTTGATGACTATTTTTATCCATCCTTGTCTCTGACTTAATCAAAATAAAAAAGGTAAAAAAAAAATCAAGTAGGGAATTATTTCCCTTTTTGTTCATTTTTGGCCTCCATACTGATTGAGGCCATGCTTTATGATGCAGCCCCAAACGTATGGAGCATGTTTTAACAGGCTAAATATGTTTTTTTTTGCCCTTCAGTATGGTATAAGATAGCGGTAAAGTCAATGAAAAACATGGTTGTGTTATGTTGATTATGTTTGTTAAAGTTTAGAGAGGCGCTGCAAACTGAAGCCTGAAAATCATTGACATCATTTACAGGTTATATTTTTCCAGACTTTTCCATCTCTGGGGATTCAAGTTCAGTTTTCAGCATCTGATGAGGAAGCTGTCAAAATAAAACAGTGAAATATCCTCCTTCTGTTTTTCACACTGTCATACATCAAAGTCATAGAAGGAAAGCCTAAACTAAAAAGGTCACAACCATCTAAATGATTTATCAAAGTGAACAATGGTGTGACTTCATCGAACCATCCGATGCCACATTTGCTGTCATCACCACAGCCTCGGTTCCCACACCTCCATGAAGTGAAAGAAAAGAAAAATGAGTCCTTTGACACGTTTTACAGAAAAAGTGGGCCAGGTTTACAGAAGTCCTCATCCTCCTTTAAGCATATCCTGTTTGGCAGAGGGGGGTCACTCACACTTTGACCTTAATGAGCTCTCAAGGTTCCTGTCAAGGCTTCGGTTAGGAAATGAATGGCAATAGTGGACTTAAACCATCACGTGCTCATCGTATCTTATTTTTTAGTTTGTATGTGAAAGGACACCTCTACAGTGCTCCAATTAGCATATTTTTACCCCCATTTATTATCAAAAGCTCCTGTTTACCAGACCTTAAATAACATGGATTTAATTTTCAGAGCAGGCAACGTAGGATAAAACTATCATACTGTAAATTACCTGAAAACTTCGATGGGCATCTTATTGTCCATTTCACAGTTTCCAAGTATCCCTCTCTTGGTCTAACAGCTTCAATTTACATAAAAATGAGCCTGCCTCGTGTGAGAGTGATGCAACATCTGTGCTGATCAGAATTAATTGAAATCTGTAATGTTGTGCAGCAGTGCTAATTCGCCGTGTTACTAGCAGCATATAAAGAAGCATTATGCTATTTAGGGACGTCTATTCACTACCAGTGATTGAGACACGAGCTAAACACTTAACTGCACTGCAGCAGCAATGGTTGCTCCATTTGTTGGGTTTGCAGAAGCAATTACTATAAATAAATGCATAAAAAATACTTATACAACACATTTTTAGTGCCATTAGTCTCCTGGAACACTCTGTTATGTAATCTGACTACTTTCGCCCATTTTGTCATTTACCTTGAAAAGAAACACGTAATCCTAATCTAAAGATATTTTCCTGCAGTGTTTTCAGGAACGATGCCTCGGTTCTAGGGACACTTGGCTCAGATATAGAATGAAATCCTGTTTTTAAGCAGCTGTTATCTGATTACAGCTTTAACATCTGTATTAACAGTCACACTTAAACCTTTCCATTTGTCTCATGATAAATGGGATCCAGCTACAATCACTCTCAGTCTGAACTGCCACTATGTATCTAATATACAATGAGCATGTTATCTGATACTGCCTACTGTACTCAGTCTTTGAGAACGGATTAACGTTGTCAACATTAGTGTTAATAATAGTTTACTTGCACAAGACAGTCAGACGGGCACTCGTGGATCTTATATAATGAAAATGAACTTGTCTTCCTTTCTCCCTGGATCATATGTGTGCTGCCTACTCAGGTTCAAAGTCATTATATTAACATGTCCTCTACAACAAGCTGCTCTTTCTTTTTCCATTCAAATAGATTGTTCTCTCGAATTCTTGTCAAAGCAACAATGCTTAAGAAATACAGAGCTATATAGATATACAGAGAAATAAGGTGTTCCTCTCTCTCTCTCTCTCTTTGGCTTCAGCGTAAATAGAACAGGCATTAGCTTGCAGAGATAAAGACTGGATTACCAACCAGGTAAATCTGGCAACTGTCCCTGAAAAAATCTGTTTGTGCTGAAACAGAATTCATTTTCTATCTTGCACCTTTAAAGCTCAATAATTACTAACATGATTTAAATGGGCTGTGGTTTATTTCGTAATCCTGGGGTCCTGTCTTGAAGAGTGTCCCTATGTCAAATTTCTACCTCTATGACCTAATTGTTTTTAATCTCTAAATTACAGGAAATCAGACATTGCACAGGAGGTGGGTGGAATCGTGCATTAATGGGTATTCACTCGTTCATTTTTGCCCCTGGAGCTCTCTACCTCTGTGGCAGAGAGCATGTTAACTTTTCCTCTCCTAAACTAACAGAATCAGCTTTAGTCATTAAGTAGCTACAGGTGCAAAAATCTCCACCAGCGAATTTGACAAACGCTGTCGAAAAATGAGAGGCCTGTTCCCTGAATGTCATGTACAATGTTCCTCACTAATTACTAATATACTAAGAAGAGATACACATTAGACACACCAGATATTCGTTTTTATGTATTTTTTTACCAAATTGGAACCAGATCTAAAATTAAATCCAACTCTATCTGTGTTTTAGAGGCTTTTTCACCCTGATAATATAGTTTTGGGATAAACATTGCACTTTTTAAATTTTTTTTTTACATAAAACAAGGTAAGATATGACTGCTTTGATTATCACCTGCCTTCAGAATCATCATCAAGTCAAACCCCAGTTCATATGACACGAATGACATGCCTTCATGTCACCTAATTGCAGGTATTCATATTATCACACCAAACACCTCAGCATCAGTAATACCCATGACACCGCTACACTGCGGGGTCAATTGGACAATTGCACTCATTTATTCCAGCTTAATCGGGAGAAGAGGATGTGCGAGATGATGGGAGACAGGGACCAGAGGAAGGGTGGGCCACTTCAGCTAACGGGATTTGACTCTTAACCCACATGTGCATTAGGTGGGTGATGATCTGTAAAGCTGCGCTCCACTGGGGTACACTAGCGAGTCTCTTTTACGCCGTGATCTATTGCCCCGCTTTAGCTCCGACGATCTATCACATGGAACTGGCAGTAACGGATGAGAATGATCTGCTGGAAAAACTCTCTCATTTGTCTCTGTCGCAGCCAGTGAACTAGAGGAGACGCTAATACAGGGAGACGGCCTGGGGAGGGGATATAATTATGTCTCGGCACTCTTCTGCTCACTGGCTGAGTATGGAAGGCATATTAGGATATAATAAAGCCAGGCCTCGCTTCCTTTCTTTCTGCTTTTTTCACTTCTTGATTATTTTTTTCCACTATCTTCACTTGCTGTCTCTCGACCTCTGTCTCTTTATGTGTCTCTTGTCATCCTCCTCTTACTGTGACCTTTCCCCTTTTCTATAATCTCTGTCTCTGTGCACCACTCCCCACTTGCACCAACATAAATGCCTTGCCAGTTTTTCTTTTAAATGCTCGATCTCCAGAAACCCTACAGCCTACCTGCTGGTAATGTTATACAACAAAAACAAAAGCTACAGTGATTCACATTGTGTTCTGTGGCCTTTCAGTAGCAAAAGTAAAAAGCAGAACAAGATGTGTTTACACTCTATATGTGTACGTGTGAAAACGAAACCTCTCACTGAAGAAGAAGACAAACATTTTGAAATTGTCCAGCCAGGCTTTGACTTCATAACACAATCTCTTAGCCTTTGTTAAATCCACGAGGAATAGTAGGCTAATTGATTAAGACAGGACTGAGGAAAAAACACAGGCTTACAAATATGTTATTGGTATTTTCAGCAAATAAAGTGCAGATGTATAAATCCAAGCCTAAAGCACGTGTTAAGTTGTAAGAACCTTGTAGACACAGATCCATTTTACACAGGACTTTCACTTTATTCTTGGCAGTGATTCAAACCCAAACATGGAGGATTAAGCAACTCAGGAAAAGTAACCAAAGGTCTCGCTAACACAAGACTGCAAACCTTTAGATAGTCATTGAACCTTAAATGCCATTGAATCTTTTTGCATATAACTACAGCTTCATTTAGATTTGACTGAAATGTGTTTATTGATTACAAACGACTGAGATTTTTTGTAATTAAAAAATTGTGTCATTCTTATTACCTGCCATGCTTCAAGAAAAACTCACTTTTTCAGTTTTGTTTGTATTTTGATTCTACAGCTGCATCATTTCTTCATTTCAAGACTACAGCAGATATTCTCTGTTCAGATCAGTATTAAGTCTGGATGTATGTAATCACTTAATTGCGTGAATTACAGTAAACTTTTTATGAATTCCAAATGTGACAGATTTACACAGGAAATAAATCACTGAACACCAGGTGATCCCGCTGCAGTATTAATGAGGTTTGAGTCAACAGGCTTTTCGGGGAGAGGAACAAATGCACAGTACTCGCAGCCAGCCCTCCTCTGTGTCTGGCCATCCGGCCTAAAATGCATTTCTCTCTGGGTTCCAGTTTGGATTTGCAGATAACTGCTGAGGCCAGGCAGCACTTGGACTCTAACTGCAGGCCGAAAGCTGAGCCAGAGCTGTTGCCTCCCATCTGGGTTGCGGTATACAAGGCTACAGGCATCGCCTCAAACCCAGAGACCAGGCTGAGTCATGTCAGCTGCAAGCCAAAACATAGCAGTGATGTGTAAAATATTTTAAAATTTGTGAATAAAGATTTTTAACCTTAACTTGGGATCTGATGTATCATTTATTGCATGCAGTTCTTCCTCTGGCCAAAGAAAGTAATGCATTTCTAAGAAGAACAAGGTCGTTGTAGCTTAGAGAGCCTCCATGTCTGAGCAGAAAGAGAGGACATAAAAATCCCAGGAAAATGACGCCACAGTGCTGTCCATCATTGACAGGTGACCACATAAAAGTGGAGAAACACCATAGCAAAGATTAAAAAAAAACACACACAACACTTACAGATGATCACTTATGCATCGACTCATGCACTAAAAACCTGCTAGAAGTGGCAGGTAAGGGTGAAATAATACAAACATACTGGACTTTTTCTTTTTATTGCAGTTTATACAGAGCAGTTGCTGCTCCTGTGTTTTGTCTTGCCACATTATCCTGAACTTCAAATTCCATTTAAAACTTAACTGCTTGAGCTGCAGTTCCATCTACTCTGGGTACAGAATAGACATGTGGGCTCTGAAAAACATAATCAGACTGATTTTCAACTTCGCACAAAACCTAAATTAAATACAGTGAGAGCTGCCTCTTAACCTTCAAACGGACTAAGTGCCTATTGTACGTGTCATGTTTGAAGGAAGACATCCGCAGCCTGCCTGGTGAGTCAGCTACCCTGTCGCCTATTAAAGCTCCTGTAGGCAGGAAACAACCACTGTGTTATGGGTATAGTTCCTTCCTGAAGCATGGCACAGAGGCACACAGGAGATCTGCAGGATGTGTGTGTGTTTTTCAGTGCATACAAGTGTGCATTTACTCACAAATGATAGTTTTGGGCTTTAACGTGTGTTTTCTTATATTTACTGCAGTTGTCTTTGTGTGGTGTGTCTGTGCTGTTGTTACTTGAAAAACAACGTTCACATGCACAATAGATGACAAACGATGCTGTTAACTACCAGCATGGGAGTAAACAATCCCCAGTAAAGACACTATCAATAATTATCTGTATTATTCACATAAACACTGCACGGCTTCCCTCTTTAGAACTTTTTTGGAAACTTGGAAACATTTTTGGCCACAGTTTCATCCAAATTTTTATTACTTATTCAAAATTGTTGCACATCAATTTGTTGGAGACTGTGTGTGTGTGTGTGTGTGTGTGTGTGTGTGTGTGTGTGTGTGTGTGTGTCTGTCTGTCTGTCTGTCTGTCTGTGATCAGATGAAAGATTTCCTGTGAATCAAAGGAAAGTACATCACCCTGCCTCGTCCATCATTTCAGTAACAAGGACAGATCTAATCCTCCTGCACTGTGTCAAACTCTTTTGTAAATTATATTCCCTACATGTGTATGTATTCCCACAGATGTGTGTTTGTCTGTGTGTGTTTGATTGTGAGAGAGGGGGAGAGAGAAAGAGGCAGAGAAAGAGAGAGAGATTGTTCGTGAAAGCCAGGGATAATGAAAGCTGGTGTGTGAAAATGAGCAAGAAAGCACACAATATTGAAAAAAATATCAGCAAAAAGACAAGAAAATGTGCTAAAAATTTGTTTCCCTAAAGTTATGTTTCCCTTGGTGTGTCTTCACCTCAGTTCTATGCCAGAGAAGAACATAACTAAATCTTCTCAGGTTCTGTGGATTGCTGTTCCCTATTTCTGGCTTTCCACACACGTAAAACTCCATTTCCAAAACATTTCACGGGAATACTAAGAATGAAAGGAGACTCCTAAAAGCACACAGCTGCCTTATAAAAATCCAAGCCTCTGCTTGTTGGCGATCTTATTATCTCAAACTACAAGTATCAGCTGGTCCCACAAAGACATTGGGCTGTAAATTTGTTTACTTGTCACTTATTAAGCTTATTTCCTGGATGATAGCTTCCATGTACAACCGGACAAGTTAAGAAGGTTGGATATTCTGGCACGGCAAATTAATTAATTGTGGGTGCATAAAAGTGAATAAATGTTACAGGAGAAAACACACGCATGACATTTGACAGTGTTTACAAAAACAATGTTTCTTTTTCTAAAGATATGAGAATGACAGCTCGGCCACTCAGTGGTTAGCACCTCACCGCAAGAAGGTCCGGGATTGTGCCAGTGTGTGTTTTGGTTTCCTCTCACAATCCAAACACACGCTGGTGAACTGGAAAGGCTACATTGTCCAATTGGTGTGAATTGTTGTCTGTCTACATGCAAGATAAACTGGCAACCTGTGCGTACCATATATGCGTTCCCTGTCTCTCGCTTGATGTGAGCTGGGATGAGGCTCCAGCCCAAAAGCACAAGCAGCGCTCAAAGTGGGCCAGTACTCACTGGTATTCAGTACCTGTACTTCTAGATGTTACTGGTGTACCGTTTGGTGTGCCTTGACGTTTTCTTGTGCATCATCACTTCAAACTGCCAGTACCCTCTCCATATATTGTCATGGTTATACATAATGGCCTGTGATATTCTGCATTACCCAGGGGGCATTAACTAACACTCACCTTCTCCCGTTCTTGCCTGCTTGCTTTTCTCTGTCGGCAGATAAACGCTACAATGACTTTCGAATAATGTTTGCATGGCTCCAAGAGGGTAAAACATAGAGAACACATCAGAGTCAGAAGATGACACAACAGAGCTTTGAATGTCAAATTCGGCCCAACCAGAACTGGGTGCAGGCTCGACGCAGCAAGCGAACGTTAGCATTATTATATGTTATGTATCATTATATCATATATATTGTAACAGAATGTTTTTTCATTGAAATAGTCCCCTTGGTTAAATAAATTGTTGTGAACATCAACGATGTGTCCTTGTAACTTTCCGAAATTCAGAATGTAACATTCTGCTTAATGATTTGCTGATATCAGCTGATGCACATGCCAACATGTAAATAAGGGGATTACTGGCACTTTACTACTCACATTTCTTCTACTCACATTTCTTCCAATTGACATACAGAAATATCCAAACGAGAGAGCCAAGAAACTTTTTTTGTGTGTCTATGACAGGCAAAACTGAGCACTACACAAAATATGATTTTGCATGTAATCCTTTGAAAAATGTGAAATTAGTTGCACTCTAAGCTTGAAGAAAGTGTGCATTAATCTTTTTCAATGAACTTTGCCAAAGAACAACTTTCACTGTAGGGATGTCTGTGGGTTACAGGGGAGTTTTCATTTAAGGAGATCAGTTTTCTCTGGGTCTATATTTCCTCTCCACCTTTGGTTCAACGCCGTTTGCTGAAGTAGCAACGACTCACATTGATCCTTAAACCCCATCTCCATGCCTCTGCACTTGACCTGAATGTGTCCTTGGAGATCAACAGTCAATTAAGTGCCCCTTCATTTTTTTTTTTTTGTTGTTGTTTTACCCCGAGAGTAGAGAGGAACTCAGTTTAGCCTTCTACACTGCTACTCCGCTAATTGGAACCAGGATCTGTAAAAATGGGAACTTAAGTAAAACATGCCATAAAATTCTGAAGGCTAACCATAAACTAACCAATTTCTTTCATTCTTTTAAAGAGAACTCTAACTGAAACCTCCACGTAAACTTTTACGAGGATCCCTGGGGTCACCCGTAAACCCGTTAATAGAGATGAGATATGAGCGGGGCGCTTGGGCCTCCCATTTCGTTTGCATTTCTTTCTCTCTTTTTTTCTTCCTCCTGTTCCATTGCATTCTTGGAAGAGGTCAAATGCTGTTCGGAGGGAAACACTGCCAAGACTCCACTGTCGATTTTATCAAAGTGCGCAATGAAAATTTGATCCGCGTGGACAGATTCGAGTGGATAAGTGTCAACACATCAGAGCTGTTGGTCCATTTTGCTCTTCTCACTCTCTCACTTTGACTGAGGCAAGTTTGGTGCAGAGGTGTGAAAAGGTGAAGCTCACACTGTTTTAGTGGCCATCGTGCAGTGAGGTTTTTCTTTCATGTTCAGCTTGAGGCAGTTTAGCAGCTTCACCTACCACGTAATTGATGAACTAACATTTTCAGTGATTCCGAGTGTGCTCCGAAATGTTTATTCAGGATTGAATGTAAAAGGAAATATTTACATTTCGTTCTCATTCTGTAATCTCTGAAAGTGGACTCACAAATATGATAATAAGAGAACAAGGCTGAGATGTGTACTGCACGACATAAACACACTAAATCATTATTAAATGCAAAGTTTCACACAAAAATCTGATGCTTAGAATTAATTTCATCAAATTTAAAGTAGATCACATCAAGCAAAATTACAAGAGTAAGAGGGCGGAAAAGCCCTTTAGACAATAACAAAGAGACAAAAATCTGTGTCTGAGTGTTCTTGCAGGTCTGTGATTTCTCCTCAGGAAAGAGAATGAGTCTGTATGGTAGCTTTTGTTGAATGAAGCCCCTTTTGCAATATCAAACACATGATAATATTGTGGTTTGCAGTATTTTTTTTAAACACTGCAACTGCTATTACCTTGACATTTTATTTCCTGATTAGTGGTTTTTGAAAGATAATAAACTCATTAACTTGTGGTCGTCTGAGCCTTCCAACATCTTTGTCCAAGTAAAACATATAAGAGGAAAAAAAGAAGGAAAATATAAGAGCCCTTTACCGCTGTGTGTGTAGTGTTGGGAATCTTTATCTACTTAAATGCTCCAGGCTTGGTCTCTTCGTTGCTTTACTCATAGCATGAGCAGTGTTTCATATCCCACTGAGACTAATGAGAACAGTCTTGGGACCCGTTGCGGTTATTTTGACAAATTGAGCCCGTAGTTGTTTTTCCTTTTACTCCCCCATATATTGCAATCTAAATCACTAGTCTTACTGTAAAAGAGATGATTTGGATCTTTCGTTTTGTGCTTTCCAGGGTCGAATTATAATACTGAGCATTGTAACCACATATCCTGGGAGTGAAGTAAGTGGCTCACTGACTCCTAGCACATCTATTAGCAGAGGAATGATGGTGGTGCTGAAAAATCTGACAAAACAATTGGTTAATTTTACAAATGATAATCATTTCTTTAAAGTCAGATGGCCCCTCTGGGCAACCAAAATATAGGCCCCGGTAAAACGCCATGTCACAAGAGTTCATGAATCTCTGATGCCTTTGGTCAACAAGACAGACATCCACATTTTTTAGTGCAACGCTAGCGTATCAAGTTACGCTGTAGCCCGAGCCAAGCAATGGCCTGAGACCACCCTTCAATTAATCTTACCCTTGTAGCGGCTTATAATTTGCCATTACAAAAGCCATTAAACCTGGGGGCCTGATTCGGAGCTCTTGGGACTACTTGGGAGGAGGGGATGGGGATTGGACAAGCCTCCAGTTGGCCCCTTGGACCCTGGACGAGCTCCTTTCCAGAAAACAGACAGGTACTTAAAAACAGGGTGAAAAGATCACCTTAAAGAAAACAAGGATGATTAATGGGGAAAAATGAGGGCCCTTTAGGTTGCTTTCATCTGGGTCTGATTCAGGTCTTCAGTGAGCCATTAACCCAAAGGACAACTGTCCACCGGCAATGTGAGAAATTAAGTCCCCCTACGCCAGTTCAGACAAATGCTTGAACCCCTGCAAAAACTTTGGAGTGGGTGGGACGCAGGGTGTAAATGAGGTTACGTTTGCTCTGCAATCAGCCATTTAGTAAGCCGATGCACACTTATTTATAGTCACATACTTCACATCTTGTATAAGTACACAATTTACTTTTTGGACTTGTATATCAATTCCAGGACAATTGTATGGACATTTTATATATAATGATTACTTAGATTAGGTCTATAGGTTAGGATAAATTAAAATGAATCAGAGTCAGGTCCAAATCCAGCACCTTGGACAAACTGTAAATAAAATCTGACCACTCAAAGGAAAGATCGATTCAGCACATCGAAATGTTTTCACCATTCTCTTTGCATGCTGCACCAGACGATGTTTTTGGAAGAGCTCTTCTCATGGCCTCGTCTATGCCTCATCCAGTTTTTGCAAATGCTTCTCCATTTAGCCCACTCCACGGTTTGCCACATCAGACTACCAAGTGCCAGAAATCTTGACAAGTACATGGACGTGTTCAGAAGCGAATTTGCTTTGATTTTCTGTGATTCATCGCTTAACGCACATGACACAATATGAAACATAGTGAAGCAATATATCTCAGCCATCTGGTGTTACAGCAGGTTCACACAAACGCTCAGCAAATTTCTCAAAAATTACCATTTCAGATAGGCGGAAGCACCACTCAAGCTCAAGGTAATGACGAGTACGTTTCTGTGAAAATTTGTTCATGACAAAACTGCACAAACATAAATAAAAGGCATTAAAGTGCTTATGAGTCTCCTCTTGTAAAAGGAGAACAAACCTTTGGAGTAAGCAAGGACAGACTGGCAAGAAGTATTTTTATGCAGAAAACAAATTGTGTCATCACATGTCAGTGAACAATATGACCTTCCCTCAAGAAGTTTGCTTTCAGATTTGGTAGTTTGTATAACTTTATATGAGAAGTGGGAGCAGAGGTAACTCCTCTGGATTTAACCCGGTATTGAAGTATCATCCTGTCAGATCTAAGTAATATCAAGCCTCTACTACTACCAAGCATGGCTGTGTATCCATAGACACTACTGTGAAATAGGACTGGTTAGCACATGTCTCTCATTTTCTCAAGTGTTAAGAATCTGCTGAAACAGCTGGACAAAATTATGTGGGCAGATTTCTGACTGTGTGAACGTAAAAACAAATGTGTTACCGCATGTGCTCAAAGTTTGATTTGCAGATTGTGACTTTTTCTGTCAACTCTGTAAACTTCCATTTGGTTCAAGCAAATCCTGTTTTTTCTGCAAAATTATCACAACACCCATAAAAAGTCTGGATGCTTCTGCCACTTAGACATTGGGTTTTGCAGAAAGTGGTGTGGTGAACATCCCTTCCCATCCACTTCTGATTTAGGCATTAGCAATTATGTTGTCACACAGCCTCCAAAGGTGGGTATAAATAATACAGCCCTGGATGGGAAGGCCTGAGCGCCGGTACGGTTCGTGGCAAGTACAAAGCCCACACCTGGCCCCGGAGTGAAATCAAATCTATCGTGAACTCTGTCTCTCTTCTCATTTTGCTTTGGCAGCTTTCCGTGGGCGGAGTTCTGGGTCAGGAGTCAGGAGGAGTGATTTGAGTTCAGGTCACACATAGACAGTTTCACACAATAATGCGTTTCAAAGCTGTTGCATCACTGGAGTAAAAGGAAACCACATTAAAATGCTTTTTATTTTCAGAGAAAAAAATCCTGTTTTAACATAAATACAGTAGCTCAGTCCTCTTAATCCACCATTTTTTCATACAGTGGGTCTTGTGACTCATTTACAGTTACTGAAGCTAGACCTTCACTGATAATGTGCAGTAATCACTGCCCATTAAACCACTTTCAATGGATTAACACCCACTGAATCCTCTACAAGTCATTGTGTTTTTTTAAAAGGATCAATAAACCAATTCCTCTTGGTTATGTTTTCCTTGTCTACAGCAATCAGCTCAGTGCTGATTAAATCACGCTAAATTATCTCCCTGGGATTTATCGTGCCTAAATTGAGTTTCTTTCACCTCTCCTGGCCACGGGAGAGTGGGCAGCGCCTGCTGGGAGAACGAAATAATCATTCATTAACCTCTGACCTGGAAAGAGTGTCAATTGAGTCACCCGACTGTGTCCCGCCTCCCTCCAGCGCCCAGCCAAGGCAAACTGTCAATTTACACTATGCAGCCCACACTTTATTAACCTGAGCAGTTTGAATGAAGTCACTTGATCAGCTGGTGAAGCAAGACACAAAGATGGTCTCAGATCCAAATTACATGCGTTCAAGTGAGAAACGCTTTGGGCCTGTTTTCTCTTTTTGATTTTCAGGGTGATGTGGAAACAGGCCAAAGGAAAACAGTGGGTCAGTGGAGGGATTGCATGCGAAAACACAACTTAGCTTAATTTATAGTGTGTGACGAGCTCAAAGGGATGGACGCGTACATCATCTATTCTGTCATTACGGTTTTTTGCTGTCTTTCTTTCTTTCTTTTTGAACACCACATATAGATGCTGACCCAGTGTGGAGTTGCTGGCCTCAGTAGGGTTTGATGTCTTCATATGGTCACAGTAGGAGTGATAAATTACAGTAGACCTTTTTTTTTTTCTGTTCACCACATGGATGTCTTCATGTGTAGGCATGCAACAGATTTTTAAATGTGTTTCCTGCTTCAAAAGTGTGCAAACACACATCATTCCAGATCAGTTTTGTCACGCTAACTTACAAAATGACAAGCTAATGTTGTGCAGCATCCACTTTCTTCTGATTGAAACTCGGCACCTCCTGTCTCTATTCTTTACAAAACAAAGAAAAGCAGACCACCAAAAACTGGAATGCTGAATAACATAAATCTTTGAATAAAGCTGCCAAATCTGAGAGCCTTAATGTCATTTTATCTGTACTGAGGTACACAGGAACAGTACATGTTTCAACACCAGCACACCAATCATCGTGCATGAAAACAGAAAAGCAGAAAATCAGGCCAAAAAGAAAGGTGTTCGCTGAGACTATAAAAGCGTTACCTTATGTATTGATTGTGTTGTCAATGATAGTCTTGTGATATGAGTCATAACGCTATTTCTGTCCCTGCACGGTAGCCAATAACCACAACCAAGCTGCCCCAAGATCTTTCCCTCTGACATTATTAGGAGCTACAACTGTGTGAGATTCAACATGGTGTAAAAACAAACCAAATGTCAACACCGTTGCCCAAGCGCCTCTGCTATAGCCAACAGCAAATGTAATGAAAGCTTGGAGAGGTCTGTTAGTACACCGCTGACCTTTTATACATTTATTGTTCTCCTGACATTTCTCCAAGATGGAGGAGGTAAAAACAGAATGAGGTGCAAAAGCAGAAATCAGGATTTTCAACTTCCATCTCCCCCCATTAGAGAATGACTTTCATCGATCCAAACTGTTGGACTTTACTGGGGGTCGATGCTCTGTGATTGCCAACACTAACTAACTTGCTCCTGCTTTCGTGGTGGACATGATACAGTTTTTATTACCTTTTGCGCCAATGTAGTGTTGCTGGAAAGTGAAAGGAGGAGAATTTCTATGGTTCTGTTCACTGGCCTGTTTTTCTTTTCCTTTGGAACAAAATACATTAAATTGGCTGTTTTTTTCACTTTCTGTTGGTTCTGTAAGTTTAACAGAAAAGATGCTAACAAAGTGATGATTTAAAACCAGTAAAGTAATGGCTTGAGTCCTGGACTTCTAACTGACAGTAACTGTAAAGTTACTAAAACAAAGGGCTGTGCTGTGGAGAGAGGAGGGATATAGTAGCTAATACTGTGAAGCACACATGGACGCATGCTAGTTTATTAGCCTAGATGAACTAAAAAGTTGTCATACCTTAATGCTTGCATAATAGAGTACAGTAGACCTGGATGGTCAGGTCTATTGAATTCCATTGTAGTTCTATTGAAGAGTGTTTTTTCAAATATTCAAATAGCCAACCTTTGTGTCAGACAACAACCATGCTATTGTGCATCCATTGTCATCCTCTGCAAAAAAAAAAACCCTACAACACCAATATTCCTAGAAGTTATGAATCCTGACCGATGCAAACCTTCAGTATAGATTTTAGCTAGCTGGTTCGCTTTCCAAACTTCCAAGAACATGGATGATTTTACAGACACTATACTCACACCTCATTTCATACCTAATTTTACTGGCTCAAGTTTGGTCTTTGAATTATTTGTAATTCACGAAAAACAGAAGTTACTCATGCTACTGATGTTTTAATCCATTTCTGCCAATGAGATGCTGCAGTCAGCGTTTTATAGCATATCTGCTTTTGACAGGCACTCTGTTGAGAAGGCTGCCTTTGACTTCACAGTAAATGCATGAACCTGTGTCTCTAGCTTGGGAAAACACAAACATAATCAAACCTATAGTTCTTTTACTGTATGATTATGTTTAGTTTTGTAGACATACATTTTATGGTGCTGTGTTTCTGGAGGACTGGTCTCTGTGTATTGATAAGATTGAAAATAATTGTGTTATTTTTTGAAGAGTAATGAGTGAGTCTTGAGTCAGAACACATCTCATGCCTGTCTACTAGCTCTGGGCAGTCGGCCTCTGAGAGGAAGTGATCTAGAGAGAGAGGGGGAAACAGCTGCTTAATAATTCAGGATGCTGAGATTAAAAAGTGAATTTGCTGGTCGCGTTATTAAAAGGCGGTGTAATTACTTCAGAACTCCATGTCACTGCTTCAATAAGAGGCGCCTAATGTGGTTACTGCCACCTCATGTGTAATTGCTGAAGATGAACAATGCCTTGCACACAAAGAGAGGTCCAACTACACAAAGACCCAACTGCACACCAGAGTCAATAAGAAAAAACCTCGGAAAATGATAACTGGGATCTGGCATGTTATTTGACACGGAGTTAGAGACAAAAGCTGGCTTGTGTATGTATGTACAGGTCACAGTGTGTGTGTGTGTGTGTATGCATCTATCTATATATGACTCTGTTATTAAAAGGGGCAATATATCTAAGGGAGTCTTGTGTGTTGACTCTGGTGATCTCATTCTGTTGAAATCTTTTGTTTTTATTTAAAGTAAACCTTTATTAATACTTTTCTCCCAAGACTATATATTTAACATTTTAACAAATTACGGTGAAATGCACCCTGGCAGAAAAAAGGCACAAAATGTAAACAGAATATGGTTGTTAAGTTCAATCAGTGCAATCTAATGCAGAACAACTTTGAACTTTGGAGGATGGATACTAATGGATTTGTTTAATTTTTAAGGAAATTAAGATAAGGTAATTTTGAGCTAAGTGTTGTATAGTATTTCGGAAATGAGTGCATCAGAAGTGCATCACTCAGGCCGGCTGCTTTGTTTTAGTGTGACCCTGTCAAATCAACAGTATATGTGTACGTATGCATCCATATTGGGACTGGACTGCTTCCCTCCACAGGCACTCCATCACAAAACAGAGGGAGTTGCTACCAGATGGTTAAACAAACACATCGCCCAACTGCCCATAACTCAAATCCACTTAGCACCCTCTTGTCAACATGTCTCTCATTCGTTCACTACCTCTACTGGCTTTGGTGTATGCGGAGGAGAGGCGAGAGGAAGGAAGGGAGGAGGACGGGAGGAAAAAAAATAATGCAGAAATAATGAGAATCAGCAAGAAATTCCTGGGGGGTGTGTTTAATTTTAATCACCAAGACTATCCATCCTCAGTAGCTCTCATCTCTCCCCCCTCTCGCTCCATCTCTCCCCTAGGTCCATTGAAATGAAGGGGAATAGCGAGCACCTGGAGTGACAGCGCGTGTAAAGGTCACAGAGACAAAGTCCAAAAGTGATGTTTGACTCAGGTTTTTTTGAGAGCTCTCAGGGAGGCGCCCAGGACTTAGGCCAAGGGTTAAGAGTTTGTAGGTCGCCGGGTCACACAATTTTCCCTTTTCCCTTGGCCTCATCGCTGTGCTTAAAACCTCAACGGTGTACTTGAGAGGGTAATTTATTATCCCAAATGCTGTCCAGCTTGGACAAGAAGTTGGGAGCAGAGAATTAAGCTTCCCACTTTTGAGGACAAAACATCTTTTCTCTCTTTTTTACTGGACACAAGAACATAATATTTTTTAAAGAGCCTGAATTTTTTCAAACATACGCATGCAGCCTGATTTTCAGTACAATGATAACAGATTAAGTTAAAGTTGTTTTCCTTTATCAAACATTAGATTGCAAATGTATTAACTTAATGTTGACCTCATAGGTTATCTGGAAGGGATTTGTTGTGAGAAGTTTTATTTGTCATATTAATCTTTCCTTTTTCTTAATTTCAGATTTCTTTGCTGTATTTTGTCATGTAGGTTTTCTACCAAAGTGCATTGCTTTTCCATCAGCCGTAAAGATTTCCTGAATTTCTTATTCATTTCTCACTCAACTTGTGTGTAAGGCGAGGCAGCGCAGTTATGTTTTCTTAAAGATTTATCTCATAAATGCCATTCCAACAAGCAGCGTGACAAAGTGTAAGATTGAGGAATCCTGTATGGTATCTTCACCATGTTGATAGTGCAGCCTTGCAGCCTTCCAGCACAGGTGAAAAGGTGGAAAGATAAGCATTATCTTGGACACATAATTGTCAAAGGCATGGATAATTGACATGCATGCCACCGAAGTCCAAAAGTAGGCCTGCTGATGACAGCCAAACTGCATTTGGCCTCTGGAATGTGCAGAGGCCATTCTCAGACATCTGAACATCAAACGGCGCTCAGCTCTGTCAATCTAATAGCTCTGGATATGGGATTTATTGGCTCTCACGGGCCAAAAGAGAGACGAGGGGCGAAAGCAAAACCAGATTTTCTCTCTCATTTCAATTCTGTCAGTTACACTTTTAAAGGAGTCCTCAGGAGAAGAGGTGTGTTACATTATATTTTTTAAATTAACTTAATCAAAATTAGTTCATATACACGTTCCTATACACAACTACATTAAGTCTTAAGAGTGCGTAGAATGAAGTAATATATAAAACATATAAAATAACAATACGCGTAACAAATAACCTTGTAGACCACAACCCATGCAAGTGTTTTTATCATGTAGTCCAGGTTGGCACTAAGGTTAATGCTTCACAACAGCCTGCTTCACAGCTCTGCACTCTAATATTTATTGGAATACATTTTCACTAGCAACCAAGAAGCTGATAATATTGCTGGTTGTTTTTGCATTTATGTTAACATAACTCCAGCTGGTCTATGATTCAAAAACACTGGTGCAAATACTGCAGTGGCTATTTTTACTCTTCCTCAATAAATCAAAAAGCTTCTAACTGAACTGTAATGTTAAGCATTAGATGAGAAGTGTGTGTTGACGATGGGTAACATTTGTAAACTATTTTGAGGAGGGATTTATTGATCATCTTGGTGGGTCTCCTGAGATCATGTTGCACATAGCAGAAATCAGCTGCACTCTCGCGTCATTAAACTTTATTCAGACTCGTGACACAAGCACGAGGTGCAGGGCAAGTGGAACAACAAGTTTGTTGCTGATGAAAACGAATGACAGGCGGCCAAATACAGGGAAGAAAAGCGGAGAGCAGGGCCAAAAGCTGAGGACACGAGTCAGGCTTGTCGTCCTCAAGTCTTGATAAAGACGAGGTTCTCACGGAGAAGGATGGAAGCAAGAGCAGTTCTATTTATCTCTGTTAGCCCTCCGAAAAACTCCCTATCCCTGCTTAGATAGCCCTGCCAATGTGCCATGATGTCATCCCCCTGGCGTGCAGTGATTGATGCATCCTGGCTGCCAGCTATGCACTAGCAGGAGGCGGGGGAGTGGGGATAGGAGGTCGAGGTGGGGAAGGGGTGAATTTTCCACAGATAGAGACATCCAAATGTGAATGGAGCCCAGCATGGGGTCGGTTCAGAGCTCAGGCCAATTCGCTGCATACCTGCAGTACTGTCAATGTGCTGTTTTTAATGTCCCGGCTCCCCATGTTCGGTCAGTTTTGATGTTTCAAAGGTGCTCACAAGCGGGGGATAGGGGTGATGGTCTTGCTGGCGACGGTTTGATGGAGACACAATGGGGGGAAAAGGCCCCGCTCTGATATGTACGTCTACTCCATCTTCCCTCTGAGTTCTGTTACATATCAAGGCAAAAGGAAAGACGGGGGGAGTAGAGAGAAGGAAGGGGTTATTGTGAGTGGAAGACTAAGTGTTTCGCAGATAGTCATGGAGACGTGCTGAGATGAACTCAATGGGGAGTCCCCGTCTTCTTGTCAGCAGGCCAAGTTAGTCCTGGTTCTGTAACAACTCTATCATATGCTTTTTCATAGCATTTGGTTATTTGTGTCCAAAGGCATATACAGCAGAGATACAGCATCTTTCAGGCTTGAAATTGTTGGTTTGCAAGTGTTTTCCATTCTTTTGTGATATCGAGGCCTAAGATTTCTCATTAGTTTTTAATGTACATGTTTTACTAATGCACAAAAATGTGGATGGGAAGGTAACAGGAAGTGCAGCACAAAAACCACTAGTGAACATGTGGATATGTAAAATACATCAAGCCACAAGTACAAATGTATATATTGTACTATTAAAAGGTCCCCAAAAACCAAACTGCATCAAAATACATTATTATATGAAGAGTTATTCCATATTTTATTGTAACTGCAAAGAAAAGGCAGCTCAACTCCTCATCAATATGAGTTTTTAATGCTGTGTTTCCCTGAGCTGGTCATTATTACCTTTGAATCAATATTTAGAAATAAACATCCACCTTGACAAAAAAGTCAATGATCCCTCACTGAACGTGTAAATGAGTAAACCCGACCTCATGCTTTTCAACTCAGTATTGACAGATTCACAATTAATTAGAGCATGTTTCCTGTTCTCTTCATTAATGGATTATAGGGAGTTTCAAGCTCATTTTAAACTTCAAAATGTTTCTAATTTGCTTACAACTGATTATCACATTTGGTCTAGTGTGAGACAAGTTTCTCTTTTATTTCTTAAGTGGCCTGCATTTTTGTATTTGTCATCTTGCACCTTTAACATAACCATAATACAAGCATTTACATGAGTAGCAACAGCTTTAATTACCTAATTTAGCTTTATAAATTTAGATTCAGATTTGGTTTTAATGCAGGCACATCATGGTGATGTTGGTGTTTAGATGCACAGGGTTTCTGCTTTTGTGCCTCTGCAGGTATTTAATATATTCTAAGTGTGGATGTTTGTGTGTGCATGTCTTGAATTAGCCATGTACACGTTTGTGTGCTTGTCTGTTTGTTGACATGCAGAGTGCTGCACATGTGTCAGAGGGAAGGTGTCCCCTGCTACACAATCAGTATCGGCCCCTGCTCCTTTTCACTGTGGTCCGGCAAGTGAGACTGAACATGAGGCGCAGGGAATTGAGGTGCATTGATCTGTCCTCTGCAGTGTCTCTCTGGACTGGTGAAATCATTAACCTCGCTGGCACAGACACAGGAAGCAACAACAGAGTATCTTTGAGAGGTTAATTAAAAATAAAAGCACAAGGGGGAAGGGCAGGGGGTGTATTCACCAGGGAAAAGTGCACTGACTTCCAAATGAGCTCACTCCAATAGCTTAGTGGATATGTTTGTGGTCAACATACAATGAAATATAAGGAGTGCCTGTTTCCTTTTCCTGTATTCAACCAACCAACCAGGGGAGCTCAGGTTAAAGCTACCAAACTTGTTTTGTTTTTCTTTTGTTCAACATGTTCAACAAGGGTGTTTAACTAAACTATTAAGGACTTGACAGTTTCATCACATAATCTAAATCACCTCACTTCAAGGTAAAATCGAGAGTCGGAAAACCATGATGGATCTTTACAACAGACAATCATTTTACAGCTTGCCATTGTTCCTCTCCCAAATAGGTTTGGAAAGCCTAAAGGTGTGTCGCTTGGGCCATCTGATTTTGTCTTAATGATGTTGCTGCGTTCCCAGATATCAGTAATTCATTTGATGGTACAGTGTTATTTTTAGCAATAAACTTTGACAGTAAGGCACCTGTTGTAATAATTCAGAATTACCCTCCAAACTAAGGATTGGACCATGCAAAAGATAATGCAGCTCATTAATTTTCAAGATTCCCCTCACTATTTTTGTCAACATGCTCAATGATTTTTGTTACTATTTTAATGAAATAGGACCAGGTGAACTTTATTTTTTAATTTTTTTTATTTCAGATGTTACATGGGGTTTCCACCTGTCCTGTTTAATGAGTCCTGTATTGAAAATTAGAATGCACAGACCCCTTACTGAATCAAGCAGGATGCAATTTGTTCTGTATTTTTGTCCACATCCTACTCTAATATACTGTTTTCACATGCTTTGAATAAGAGATGACTGGTGATAAAAAAAAATTGGGGGGGGCTTCAGTACCAATACTTTGAACAGCTACAATAAGAAAGCAATAAAAAGCGTTATTTACAACACATCCAACTCCATTCATCATAACAGGAGGAGGAGATGCCAGGGGTGAAGGCTTGTTCTTAACCACTTGTCTGCTTTTAAATGGAGTTGGCTCGGTCCAAGCTCCCTAATCCTCTTGTCTTCCACCTTGTAAAAGGGTGTTTTTGTAAGACCACATTTTCATCACCGTACATTAAAGGTGCATTTGCACAATAGATCAAAAAACATAAAAGCAATACCAATTCTCTGCCAATAAAACTGGGAGTGTCTGGGATGCAGAGAGTTGCGCTCATGGAAAATCAAAGGCAACCTTTGAGAGCACCCTCAGATCAACTGCAGAATCAGGTCACCCGCTTGCCAAACATCCAAGTGCAAAAATAAGTAATTTATTTTTGCATGGAATTTATCTTGGATGTGTGTTTTTCTGGGAAGGTCTTGGGGCGTGGTGGGGTGCCATTCTCTATGCCATAAAGAAAGAGGCTGTCCAAATACAGATCTGAATGGCAGACAGATCACAGGTGGGTCAGTATTATCAGTGGGAATGAGTACAAGGCTGTGGAGGATGCGGTTGGGATGTTGAAGAAAGATGAAACACCTTTACCTTTCTCAATGCAAATGGATTCCTCCAACAAAGGCAAAAGAAAGATGTGGTGTGATGAATAACGCCAATCCTAACCTTAACCCCATAATAAACTTAATTTTGATTAAGTTAAGTTTCATCTTTTAGAATCGACAATGAAAATCTGAACTTTGGGGTCCATAAATTGGTCCACACAATGTTGAGAAATGGTTCAACTTTTCTGAAAGCACTTGGCACTTGACTGCTTCACCTCATGGTCAGAGTTAAATGGACGACATCTATGATGAGAGCACTACACTGGACATCACTGAAGACAAGCTCCAGGAGGGGGATCAATGGAACAACAAGGTTGTGGTCGCCAAGTGGATGTCTGTATATCAAGCAACTGGTCTGCCAAATACGCTCTCCATCATCTCTTACATTCTGAGAATACCAGTCTCAGCAGGGCTTGTGGTGAGAATCTTCTCCAGGATAACAGCAAGTCTGGAACCTGTACTTGACCTGCGCTCAAGAAGAGTGAGCGACTTGTCTCTGTGAACTTTGTCTTGTGCCAACTTCTACAGAGTGGTTTTAAAGAATGAGTCATTGCATCAGGCAGAAAGGAGTGCTAAAAAAAGTGCATGTGGAAGCAAAAGTAGAGAGGATGGAGGGTGGGCTGCATTCACAAAGTTCACATAACCTAGACTGATAAGTAGATCTTTGATCTGATGTTTTAATTCTTACTATAATTGATGCAACTATGCTTTAGTCCCGTTTTCCCCTTTGCACTCATGTTAAGAGTTGCAGAAGCCTTTGAAATTGATGCATAAGAAGCACAAATTAATGCATAAAAATTCACCAAAACGCAGGAAATAAAGTTAAACTTGAAATGTCAGGACACCCTGCTTTATTTGTGTCTGCTGTCAAAGAATACCTTATTTTTTCACACTGAAAGTGGCAATCCTAGACATGAAGGCAGAATGCCAGTTATCAATATGCACTGCCACAAGTTGGCCAAGCATTAGTATTCATATTTAATGAACCTTTGACCAATAAGCCCTGCAGTGGACATTGGCCTTTGTAGTTGGACCCACGACACCAAGAAGGCATCCCAGAACCATTCCACTCTTTACCTGCGTCCATATACTCAACGTGACCCCATGTAACAGGTTATATTCACTTTTGTCACGCCATCTAACTGCAACCAGCTACCATGTCAAGCTAGCCAACATGCTGCTGGTAATCGAAGCATGCTGCTCAACCCACCAAATAGATACCGTCAGCTACCTCATCTCATCATACAAACAAAGCAAACACTATCATCTACCTCATCAGCTGACTAGCATGTCCACAATTTATCAGGCTATTTAACATGCAAGACGATGCAGAATAGGTAAATCGAAGAATCGTGTTCAAGAGCCGTGGAGGAATGGACTATGCAGAAAGAAATGCAATGGGCCCATTCTGTGGACTTTTGTTTTACTTAAGACTATGTGTAGGGAGTAAAGTACAGTATTTGATGAGTTTCTTTAAGTGGTGCTCACATTATAAACCTTAATGTTCTCCAGTAGATGAAAACAAGATTATCCTAATATCTACACAGACAATAACTTCAAAATACACGCAATAACATGGCCAGACGTTATCCAATGAAATGCCAGCGAGACCTTCAGTATTTGTCAGTTCCCACAAGGTGTGACAGCTTCAAGACAAACAGAGGCTGATGTTTAAATGTCAATAAGATGTCAAATCAACCAGTGTGATGAGGTTTGTGAGTCGCCATCGATACATCTAGTGTTGAGAAATTTTGGACTATTTCAGCTTTTCGGGACAGTGACACAAAGTGAACCGAACATCTTGGCAGACCCATCGACAGCAACGGCTCGAGTTCTGCCTGCATTCATACATTCTTTATGAATTTGTTATTGAAAAGTCTCATTATGTTCATCAAAGTCATATTGGGACCAACAATAATTCTTTACCCAATATTGCGTACAATACAAGAGACATTATTTAAGAAGGCACTTCATTGGATTACATCCACACACAGCAATGAGTTGTTTTATTAGCTTGCTGCTGCTGTTTACAGCATAAATAGGTTATGTGTTTGCAACTGTGTTAAAATGTGATGTGGATCAACTTGATAGGCCTGTTGACTGCTGTTATTGTAGTCTGCAGTCCCAGGGAACACTCAGGAAATGATGCTCCCTCCGTCAGTGCTGCACAGCCCCTCTGCCTCCCTATCTACGGGTAATTACTGGGACTCTGCTGACTCAGGACACTCACAAACCCATGTGAACACAAAACACCCTGCACACGTGCAAACAGCTCACATAGGAACACAGACAGACAAGGAAAAGTCTATGCCAAAACTCACACTTACAGTAGACTTTATACTGCCATCAGGACAGATTGTATTGCTCTGATTACAGTGATTACTGATTACTTTCCTCTACAAGCATTTCTCAATGGCAGTGCTGCTCTGGAGGTAGAATTCAATAGTCATATCCCAAAAACATGCGTTCTTTGGAGCAAAAGTCTTCTGACTAAAGGAAAGCCATCAATGAAGCAATTGCGACTGTAATTCATTCACTCATTCATTTATGAAGATGATTTTCATGATTGTGGAAGGTCAGGAACAGGAACTGCTAGCTGCAAATGTAGCACTACTTTTCAAAGTGCAGATTCATCAGAACAAACAACTTCAAGCTGAAAAGATGAGATCAGCTGTGGCTAGCTGCCTGGCAATGAATCAAATATATTAAAAAAAAAAAATCTCAAAATGTCCATTAGTGTGGTCCTTTTATCCCTGGAACATTCAAATTATCCTCTATGTATTCATATAAAAACATTTTCTGTATGTTCACAACCCTTGGAAATACAAGGGGAGAAAATGATGGACTTTCTAAGCAGCCCAGCCTATTCCGAAAATAACCTACTGCATGGCATGCCAAGTGAGGAGTGATGATTATGCCAAAATCCTGCAAGCAAAAAAGAGAAAATAGCCATCAAAAATAGCCACGGGTTTAAAGTGTTAACCCAGATACGTTGTCCTCTAATGTGAAACTTTTATGTTTCATTTTGGCCTTGAAGTCACTCCCTTAGTGCCCAGTTGCTTTGAGCAGACTGTAAAAATTATAAAGATGTACACTACTTGTAGTATGGCTAGTTTGAAAATGCAAGGTCAACTATTCTGACTGCACAGCTCCATACTTCATAACTGGCTTTTGACTGACATGAGATGACCTTTAACTCAGATCACAGTTCTATTTCATCACCAGCGCTGCTCGTGTGCCATTTTTGTAGAAGGAAAATTCAAAATGTCTTTGGTGATAATCTTTTTGAAACAACAGATTCACCAACTTCCATGGCAACCACCCGTGGTACCTCATGATGTTTCAGTGAGAGAAAGCCCATCCCTTTTCTGAGATGAAATGATTCCCAGGTTTATTAGCCTCTGGAAATTGGCTTCAGTGGGAGGTGGAAAAACAAATCATTTGAATACATACCCGGGCGTCCTAATGTTCATTTCAATGCTGTCACTTAGAAGGGGGGAGGGAGGAGGGACAGATAGAGTGCATTGTGCTGCTGACAGGATTGGCTTTGTGTGTGATGAATGGGGCTGTCACAGACGGTGACAGGTTTGTGTTCAATACATGTGGATGTACAATACGCTCTGCATCCCGTGACAAGCTGGGAGGCTTTTTGTCCCGATAATCTCCATATCGTTTCATCTCCGGCTGCTTATGGCGGATGTGGTCACTGAGGGGTGTGCCATGGCCGCTGCACACAGACTGTCTATCCCCTGGAAGCAAAAAAAATGGGACACAAAGTTGACTGATGTGTTGAAGTTTATCTTTTTCTCCTTATTGTTTTCAGAGTCACTGAGAGTCTGTGCAAAAAGCAGATTGGAATTTCTGCCCATATAAACATTTCTTAGGCCCTGTTCACACTTGACACCAAAATGTATCTGAGGTGATCAGATCACAAGTGAGCAGCCCCTGAATACATGTTACATTTAACCAAGCTATGGACTCAAACACTCAATAAACCACCTTTGGATAGATGGAATTCATAGAAGACATCGTTGAAATCACGCTTAATTATGTTATAAACGTAACGAGTAATATGAAAACCACATATTCGCTTATGAAACGTATCAGACGTGATATACTAAATATCAAATCAGCATTAGCTGTAAGGCTGAGCACAAATGAGTATTTTTTGCATTTTTCACTTAAAAAAAATCAAAAAATAAGCAACAAAGACAAATTGTGTGATGTGTTCACTTCTGAGACAACTATCCACATCTGGACACATGTGGATATAAGACACAAACTGCAGATATAATAACAGAAATAACTCAATAACATGAGCTTGAATTTGTTTTTAATACTTACTTAGCTATAAATGTAGGATGTTCAGCAGGCTGTCTAACTAATGCACCTACTGTGGGTACATGTAGGCAAGTGTGGCTAGTTTGAACAGATGAGCTCAGCCAAAATCTGTGTTTCCACTTCTTAACAAGACTATCAGGACTCCTGATATTATTGTAGTTTCCTCCCCTCTCGCTCTCCCTGCCTCTTCCATTTGGATTGACTGTAATATAAAACTGAAGCTTTGACTGAACAATTTATGTTTCACCCAACCAGTAAGACTTTTATTGTTAGAGTGGCTCCTCCTACAGAAATATTTACAGGGAAAGAAAGAAAGAATATCACAATGCACAATAAGTGCAAAACTACAGTTTAGTTCAGTCAAGTTTTCTAAACTTTGGTTTGGTTTGTACATTCATGCAAGTTTGAAATGTTGAATGAAACATTTTACAGTAGTTATTAAAACCAAGGTGACCCACAATCACTACTCTGATCAGGTGAGACATAAAGAACCAAAAAATGAAATAAACAAAAACATAGGAATTAACGTGACGATAGCAACAACATGGAAAATAAGTGAGTAAGAATATAACAACATGCATAAAATGAAATCCAGGAAATGGAGAAATTTATTAAAATGGCTCTGCTGCAGGAAATAAAATCACAGAGGAAGTGAGTGGGTATGAGTAGGAGGGTGAATGCATGCATGTCTGCCTCTCTACAATTTGTATTCATGCAGACAGACAGAGCGTTATATGGAAGAAGGAAGGAGAGTGAACTTTTGAGTTATTGTGGAAAAAAAATGAAAGCAGGTCAGTTCATCATACAGCCAGCAAATTCATTTAAAATCTTTATTGGAAATTGATGGTCAACAGTCCAAAAATTCAGATATTGATGACATCAGCGGTCAATGTTGTGCATGAGCTAGGCAGTAAACTATTAGCATGAGATCAGACTCTTGCTCAGTTCCCAAAATATAACTGAAAATGGCTGTTTTAAAGTCAGACTCAGCCTTGAGAAACACACACACACACACACATAAGGTTTGACACTCAGGGGCAAGCAGGAGTTTTTCTCCGTGGATTCATTGCTCATGGTTGCGATGGATTGTGAGCCTATTCTTAATATTTATGAACTACTGCAACAGAGTAAGTTATGGATACAGATCGGGCCAAGACCTCGCTTAGTATTTTCACTCCCTTAGTATTTATGCTTTCCCGACATTTCTTTCCCATTGCTATTTTTCCTGTTTTCATGTCCATTAAAATATCTCAACCTGAGAAATGAAGCGAGCCAAACAAGAAAAAATACATGAGAGTGAGTTTTGTAGGAGAAGTTTAAGAGTTCTGTCAAACAAAAACGGTTTATGAAAAGTTAATAAATCACTATAGATCATAGCATCGTATTTTCCAGTGGTAATATCTGACTGTCTAAATATCTGTTGTATCTTTTCTTTTTGGAGTTTTTCTGTAAAAGTCAGATTCATGAAAATAATTTTAAAATGTTCCTGTAATTGTGCTGCATTTGTCACATGAAATCAGTTGCCAGTATCATCACGGGGGATCTGAGGGTTTCTCCAAAGCTTTTGATATCATCGTGACTCAGGTTTTATCAAATGGCTATTGGTTTTACTTTCTTTCGTCACTTATCATTATTTAGATATTTCAGAAAGAAAGGAATCCCTTCCTAGAGGAGACTTCAATTTAAAAATGTCTCTGAAAAACAGCAGGAAATAATGATTTAACAGTTGGCTAAAAACTTCCGAACTTATTCCAGTAAGTGCTGTGCTGCACCTCAGCTGAGATACACTTTGTTTTAATAGCTTATATTTCACCTATGTGGACATATTCATTATTCCATGAAGCACATAACAATTGGGCCACATAGCAGCGTGTTTGCCAATAATTCTTAGTGTTTGTTTTATCCTGCTGAGGTGAGAGTTGGTCTCTGGATCATGACAATTCATATTTCATATTAGGTCTTAATCACAGAAAAGCATATTACATTTACTTCCAAAATGACTAAAGCCTCTGGCAGTCATGTTGTCCTGTGGGGGTATCTCCATCCATCTGGTTGTCCAAGTAGGCAAAACGAACACCAGGAATTACTACAAATCACTTTTACACCTGTTGATCTCTGCTGGAAGTCTAATCTGAGGTGAACAAATCTTCACACTGGAATGAATGAAAATGCTCACTGAGTAAGTATCACTTTTCAACTCGGGGTCTATCAATAGCATCACATATACAGTGGAGCGGTTACATTGCACATGCATTGACATGTGGTGTTCAAAAGGATCAGGAAATGTGTTGTTTGAATTCAGATATACCACATGTTAAAGTTAAGGTACTTCTTAACATATATGTTATGTGCAGGAAGCAGGCAACACCTCATTTTAACATTCTTTGTTTAGCATTCATAAACAGGATATACACACTTGATAAATGGTTCACGACACCGATAACACACCAATTAATTGGGCCAATACAACAACTATGTTTAAAAATAGAAAAAATTAATGAATGATCAACAATATAATATAGCCCAGATGTGAAATATGAAGCATTTATTTTAATATTTATGAATTATTCAATAATGAAGAGAGAAGTAAAGAAAAAAGAAACTCCACAAGTTTATTGCTTGATGAACCCTCAAGCTCAACATGTCTTCAGGAGTTCTGAACACATTTATAAGCAGTTTTAAACCCACCCGGGAGTGATCTGCAGAAATAACTAAATAAATGCTTTATGACACACTGTAAGAAAGGTTATAACTGTGGATAAATCCCTTAATAAACACTTTGAAACGTCCCTATATCTGCATTCAAGAGTAGCAGAAGAATGGGAACATTTATGATATAAATATAGGCTATAATATCTATCTATCTATATATATATATATATAAAATGCAATAAAACATAATGAAGACAGTGAGCCGAATTATTTTTCTCTCCCTCTTAGCATAAATGTGGCGAATGACGGTATGATTTATTTCTAAATGCAAATTTAAAGGCATCAAAAGGATCAGAAAACAACCAACCAAAGCCAATCATATGCTGCTAAGAACACAGCATGAGTACGGCTGCTGTACAATGTCTTTCATTTACATTTAGAAATGAAAATAATTTCTATATGAATTCAATTCATTCGTCCTCTGATACTGAGCTGCACATTGTCCCCTGATTCACTCTGCGTTTACTGTGTTTTGTTAAAAATGCAAGCAGACTCGGATGAACACTCGTCAATGTAATGTTTGAATCCTGGAAGTTTCCCACCACAGCCCTATTCTCTGAATATTAATTGAGTCCAGGTAAAGTATACACTGTGCTGTCACCTTTAACCCCAGCTTTAGAAGATAACACAAACTCAATCATCTCAATTGCCCATGGGGGTCATTCAGTAATAATCAAGGACAAAATGATGAGGCACTTTCACATATATAATGTACTCTGGAAATGACCTCATATCCTGATTAGAGGTGATATAAGATTATATGCATCTTCATATACATATCCATTTTCCTGAGAAGTTTAAAAGTCATGCTAACAGATCCGACCACAGACATCACTGCTGCACAGTAAGGTTTGGGAGGAGAATATCAACATTGATAATTTTGCATTAAAGCTACCTATGGGCAAATTTTAGAAACTGTGTTTAGTATCTTTAAATCTGATAAATAACATTCGGACTGTTTTAGGCAGATCTCAAGTAGAAAATGAGTAGCAAAAACAACTTTGGGGCTGTTTTTCTCCATCCTCCATCACCTTAAAAATATGTAATAATGGCAGCGAAAAAAAACAATCAGTGGTCTGATTGATATTTTTATTTTCTGCAAGCATATTTAAGTTTCTGCTAACGCACTTTGTTGTGGTTGGAATACTCAAACACAGGACCTCTGCTCTGAATGACTTCAGAATATTAATGTGATTTTAAGTGAATGCACTCGTTGTGTTCTTCATGTGACCCAATTAAGCGTCACCACTCTTACCGTGTACGTCTTGGACGTGTTGTGTGCTTTTGTTTCTAGCTTTTGTGGAATTTCTTAACTTCCCAAAGCATGACACACAAGAACATGAGATATAACCTACATCTCTGCTAAGTTCTGCTTCTCGGCACTGGATATGTACTTATTCTAAAGATTGTTTGACCTTCCCAATGCCCGGCTATTACTCTCCTGTGAGTCCCCGTCACCTCACCCTCTCCCCACCCCCCCGCCTCACCCCCTTTTTTTCCACAGATGGATTTTTTGTTGCATTAATCCCACAGATCAGGTGGGTTTTGTCAACGTGTTAAACTTTAATACTTTGGGTCATTTATCTTTACAGCCAAGCCCAGGGTCTGTCAGCGACCAGACGAGCTATTTCCTCATTTGGTTTGGGAGCAAAGTGGCGCAGGAGAGAGCAAAGGGGGATGAGGGGGTGGTGGTGGTGGTGGTGGTGGTGATGGAGTAGAGTGGATTGGGGGGGTTGCTGCTCACCACTTAATGAAATCCTGATGTGAGGAGAGAGAGGAGGACTTGGTGGAGGGGTGGAGGGGTGATCTTGGAGGTTGAGGCGCCACGCCATCCAAAGAACATGACGCTCCTCCAGAGAGGTGGCTTCATTTGGTCATTTATGTTTTTCTTGTTGGGAGGAGCTCGTAAAGAGCATTCGACGATGTGCCCCTCATTACGTCTGGGACGCTGCGTCAGGGACCCGCCAGGCGCCCAAGTGGACAAGGATAGAATTGCAAGTGATTAATTTGTCGAAAGCTCCCCTGGAACGTGGTGTGCTCTCACAAGCATTTGTCTTCATTTGCCAAGATATGTACAGTGACATGAGAAGATAGGCCTTAGGAGCCCTTAATGGCGTCCATGTTTTTTTTTCCTCTTATTGAAGAAAACAGCTCAGCCTTCCATAAAACACCTCACGCACTGGTTGAGTTTGTTGCTCGTACGTTGTCTGACTGTTGGTCGTGTTCACATGCTACTGAAAACGAAGCATTCCTTCGGTTCATTTAACAGCTAAAACTGTGGAACTAATGAGCAAATGATGAGTGTTAGAATGCTAGTACATACATATTTTGTTTTGTTGCCTGCAAAGAAGGAAATGAAATGTCACTGGTATATTTCACTGGTATAATTGCAATTCATGAATACGAGTTTGCCAGTGACTGAGGAAGAGTTGAAGAAAGAGAGCTCGTGTGAGTTTGTGATATATTCTCAGGGCAATTTACATTAGTAGTGAATGTTATTGGTTTTGTGGGCTGGGGGAAATTATGCTTAACATGTGAGCAAAGTAATGCATGGGAGACAGTTTAATTCATGATGAATATGTGTACAGTTTGTTGTTCTGTTGCTTGATTCACTGTAAGGCTTGTGAAAAGAAAAACTGTAATAATAGATTTAACCTTTAATTAATAACATGAACTACATTTGTTGGAGCTGATTTGTTAGCCTCATTTGGGAATTTTGGTTTACCAGAAGTGTAAGTTGGCCCGAACAACAACCGCAATAGTTTCTGAGGCCAAATGAAAACTGAAAACTTCTCCGTTATCAATGGAAATGTGCGCTGTTCTTAATCCCTCTGCGCAATGTAGATGAAAACAAACACTAGTATGATCCAAGTGTTAGACCCAGGTCAAATGAGAACAGAGCATGAATATAAACTTACCTGAAGACATTAGCCAGCTTTTAATTTGTGGGAGAGATTCTCCTTAATTGTCAGGCAGACTTAAATCATCCTGAGGTGATATGATTACAAGTGGTTTCAAACAAGTTTTATTTGAGGTTTCACAAGAGTATAACAAACAGCAGCCAGTGCATTTCACATTTTAGTTCAGATCATAACTGTTTTTCTTATGATGACCAGCTGCATCTTATATTTGCCTTTTCATCTGAGGTTATGAAGGTCTTTGCTCTCCACTTCAGTCTGTTTGAGTATTCATGTTGCGGTTCTTCCTGATCACAGAGCAACTCAGTGGCAGGCTGAGTTGCCTATAAATAGATCTGGGTTTGTGCACTCTGTATCTGTGTGCGCCGCAAGTCCGGTAATATACTGAATTCCATGCTGATCAGTGATGTTTATCTCTCTGAAGACTGTAAAATAATTCATGTTAAAGACTGTCTTTATTTAAAGTGAACCAGGAAAATAAGATTTAAAAAGCTAAACATTATTGTCTCGACAATGACATGATGCCCCTACAAAACTCAAATCCAACTGCAAATTGCAATTCTGACACAAGCAACTAACAATTAAAACCGATGATTATAATAGTTAAACGTTTAATTTAAGAGCCAAATGCAAACAAAGGGGTCACTCCACTAGCACAAATTAAAGCTGAAATGTTTTCTTATGCTGTGAAATGTTTGTTTCCATTATTATTTGTTCAGGTTTTATACAAAAATTGGAATTATTATGACTTGTGAAATGCACAAAATGCTGATTTTACATTTAGAACTGAACACTGTCTGTTTTGTACGCAGTTATACCTTAATTTAAAAGGTCATTATTAGTTAATAATGAATAAAAGAGGCAAAAAAAACAACAACAAATGACTCCATCACTATTTCCAAAAAGCTTCCAACAACCCTAAGCAAGGAGACCAATTGGGTTTTTTGTCATTTGCAATGTATATGTGTTTTTAATGAGAGCTAGAACAATATTATTGAAGGGTTATTTTAGTTGCTCATTGCAGACAAGCTGGCTCAGGGCAACAACTGACAAATACGTGCACACAAACACACACACACACACACACGAACAATATAAAGTGTTGTATCAGATTCCATACAGTGTACCTCCAGTCACTGGGCTAATTGCACATTAATGGAGGTAATCAAGAGTCAAACAGGAGGAGCATTCAGACTTAATGCTGTAATCCTGCTTAAAGCCTCCACATATCCTTCTTTATGATCTTAAATGGGCCCCGGTGGCCCATTAGAGAGCAATGAGGACGACCACAGTCCACTCCCCAGACATGGTGGTGGTGGTGGTGGGGAGGGGGAGTTGAGTGTGTGTGTGTGATGTCAGGCCGTGGAACAAAGTGAAGCAGCAGAGGTCTACTGTAGTTTGTGTTCAGAGGTGTTCAGGCTTGGAAGCAATTTGTTCTTGCTGGGAATCTAAATAGTTCAATATACGTCACTCAGAGGAGATGAGTGTGTGTGATGGCATGATGGAAACAGTTTTGTGACGTTTATAGAGCATGAGCTCTGACCTGTGTATCGACCATTATTATGACAGCATTGCCTTGTTCACTTTGTCCGTGGCCCCGTGAATACATCTGCAAACGTACTGTGCGCTGATGTTGGCAGCTCGAATACCAGGAATGACAGTAGTTCACTATGTTGTTGTTTTGACTTTATAATCAAAGATTTCTTACATTATTCCCTTGAATTGTCAAATTTTACCGGAAGTGTTGCACCACATTTCTTACAGTCTGTCAATATTTGAATTTTTTCGCAATTGAGATTACATCTTGTTCATTTTTATGTGTGCTGCATTACAAGACAGTAGTTTTCTCCGACACCACATTCATAAATCGAGTCATTTTAATATGCAGGCGACTATTTTTAAGTGTTCTTCATTTTGTTGTATTTGGCATGCACCAGTACTGCATATTTAAAAAGGATTCAAATATAGTACAGTCTCTGTGCATACCACACATGCTATAGACATATCAAGGTCTTCAAGGGTGTCATTTCGGCCTGCAGCACTTGGTCAGTTAATCAATAGTCAACCAGAATATTATTTAGCAACACTTTTAATGTTTGATTAAATGTTCCAAAAATTCACTGATTTCGCCTCTCAAATGTGAAGCTTTGCTGCCTTTGTTTGTCACATGTGAAGAAGTAAGTTGAACATCTTTGGGTTTCATACCGCTGGTACAACAAAAATAAAGGATCTGAATGTGGCATCATTACTACTCTCTGATTTATACACACAAACATTTATCAACAAAGAACATAATCGGAAGATGCATCGAAACAGCTGCAGCTTTAGGTCCAACTTGAGTGTAGCATAGGGCCCCTTACTATAACAGAGACAGAAATGGATTGATATCATCTGCAGCTTCTGCACCAAGCATCTCTCTGAGGTGTTGCTTTGATGGGTTGTATTTCTGATACGGATCAAGCAGTTGCATCATGTCAATCAAAAGTAATTGCTCCAAACTCTCTCGTCACAAATCATCAGCGCCCGTTTTTTATTGAACACATGAAGACCAAAGTGCCACTGAAACAAAAGAACGCTGAGGATAAATGCTGCACTGAAACGTCTTGGATGGAGACTAATGACCAATGAGAGCAGAAGACGTCGCTGACGTCACTCCCAAAAGCGTGAAGCTGCCGTGAGGATGAACACCTGTGCGTCCCGACCGACGGGGCCACGTCAAATTGTAACGGTGCGTTCGAGGACAGCTTGGAAAGAACATCTCCACGAGTGACTCCGGTATCGGTACGACACTGGGGCTCTCGTAATTTGATATTGGCCTGATAATACATGCAGAGATGCTCTCTCACACACACACGCGCGCACGCAGGACAGAGCAGGTGGGATGAGTTGGATGCGAGGGCTTTGAAGGATGCCTTCACCATTACGCACGTAAACAGCAGGAAGAGAAATCATGCAGCTTTTAGGTGAAATATGCACTTTCTAAATAAGCCAGCTGTATTCCTATACTTATTTTTTACATTGTCGTTTTATTAGGGGGGCATTAAGCCAATCTGTCCCCTGAAATAACATTATTTTTATTTTGTTTACCTCAATATTCCATGTACAAAATCTGCACGCTTTGACCAGAAGCTACTTCAATTCAAATCTGTTTAACAGAAGTGCCGTGGAGCCTCATCGGGACTCACCTTGATCAGGCCCTTCAGTCAGCCGCACAGTGGGTTTTACAGTGGAAACAGACCGGTTAAGAATGGAAACAAACACACCCACAGCGCCCTGGGCAGCCTTCCCCTGTATCATGTTATACTGAGAGGCGTTTACAGCTGTTTTGTCTCATAATACGACGGTTGTAGGACGACACGCTGCGCTGCGAGAGCTGTCTCTTTTCAGCAGCAGTGGAGACACACACACACAAAAAACGCAGCCTGCACAGGCTTTACAGATGAGCTAAATAATCATTAACCCTAAAGTAAGGAACTTATTTTGTAGTGACAAAATTACCGTATTTTTTTCCCCAAAAAAAAGATCAACCCAAGCGCACCTGAAAGTGACAGAGAAAACCTGCGGCATCACTGCTGATTTTCCACTGACCTTATTCATCTTTATGTCATTTTTGTCTCGAATTATTTTTACTCCATTTATTTATGGTGCTCAGTGGTGACCACGAAGGCTTCCTAATTGTATTTTGTCTCCAGTATAATTTGCTGTGCTTTATTTGGTAAAATCCTCGGTGAGACTTCTGCATTCAAAAGATGCTCATGGCCTCTCTCTTTTTTCGTGAGGATTTTATTTCTATTTTGAACGATAAATTATTAATGAATGAAAGAGGGAATCTAACTTAAATAGAAATAGTTGCACCTACAATCTCTTTCCTGCAGATTTTCACTGCATCCCCCCTTTTTTTTTTCTTTTTTTTCTTTTTTACACGTGTGTGCTTTTTGTCTTCTATTAAACTGTGTGCAACTAATCGCAATCGAACAAATGCATAAAAATAATCTTCGCTCCAAAACAGATGTTTTTGTTTGTTTGTCTGTTTGCTGGTTTTCTGTGCAAAACACACCTGAGTCTCGGCGACAGGAAGCTCCACAGCTGGCTGCACGGACAGCAGCCAGTAACGCGTTACAGAAGTGAAACAAATTACATTTTCAGGATTATTATTGCAGTTGCTGCGTTTGTCATCACCCCCTTGGAGTCTCCGATGGAGGCTGAACTGGATACTTTAAGCAGTCGCCGATATTCGCTCCGGACTGCTGTGAATTAATTTGGTGATTAATGACAGAAAGGCTGACCTTTACCGGCTGGGAGTTTTCCCACTGCTTTGATTTTTATCGAGCTCAAGGATGACACGAACACTGCACAGTCTCCCCCCTGATTATTAATAAGAGGACAGGTGATTTTTAAACGGAAGAGCGACCGAAATGGAAAACTTGCGGGTCTGTTTGATAAATTGCTCTTCACAAAGAGAAAGATCTAATAATATTCCCTGAAAGTGGCTTCATGTAACGCGTCGCTTTTTTTTTTTTTTTTGGCACATTGAGCAGAGTACTGATAGGAGGTAAAAGCAAAGCGAATCATCCAATTAAATCCCTCTAGAGCTGATGATTGATGGTGTCAGCTGTTCTGCCTCTAATTAACGTTTAAATTAAGCCAAAGAAAGAAGAAAAAAATAACTTTCTGACCATCTCTGCTTCACTTCAGACCTTAAAGCCCATTGGAGCGTTATGTGGGGAGGTCCTCGGGCTCTTCACGCTTAAACTGAATTTGAGGATAATAATCTACAGCAGTGAAGGGCCCGGATGCTCCAACGGTGTCCGGTAAAGTTTTGTCGCTCTGGACACCAAGTCTGTGGAATTAATAGTAAGATAAAAATGAGCAGAAGGTTTTCCCTCCCCTCTAATAATCAGACATGACCCCAATGTGGACAATATAGGCCTGCAAATGATAATGTGGATAAAGGGAATAAAATGTTCCAACTCCAGCCGAAAAATTAAACATTACATTTTACTCTATTAGAACAGAGAAATTATCTTAACTCATCTCTGTCATATAAAAGTCCTTAATTGTTTTTTTTTCCTTCTTTTTTTTTTTGAATAATCATTCAGGTCTATTATGGCAGATCAAGTATGCCATTTATAGTTTGCATTGTCACCCCCCCCCCCCCCCCCCCCTTTTATATTTCAAACTGAATTCACGTCTAAACGTGTCAAAGCAAATCACAATCATCGTGACATTAATATGTACTCAGACCAGCAGATACATTCAGATACCTGCACTTTTATCAAAACGATGCAGGTTTCTGTCCAAATTCCCAAACGGAATTTATCCCCACAAACTCCAGCTTGTTATGAAGAAATATATATTCAAAGCAGCCACAAAGGGTGGACCTCCAAGGCAGCTAATAGAATTTCCTGCTGTTTTATACCTCTGTCCCTAAACCAATGTCACCATATGCTCCTGTTGGCACAAGACTCTCCGCAGAACACGCTTCCTGGGCGGCAGGCTTTACCCAGATTGATCAGAATAACCTTTTTTGTATTTTTAAAAACACCTGTAATTCCCAGCATTTGTTTTATTCAGCATTTGGACTGTGTCAGCATTTGGCACAAATATTATAATTCAGCTGCTACAATATAGATAATCTCCATCCAAATCTTCTTTTGTGGTGTGTGTGTGTATTTTGTTGCTGTCAATTTGCTGTGTCGTATTTCCATCTCATGTGTTTGAAACAATGCTGTCATGTACCATTTGCTTTGCAGCTTCTATTATATTTTTTTGTCGTGGCTGCAAAATGCATATTTCGTTCCATCTACAAGTTATGTCCGATATCGAAAATGCATTCAAACGAACAAAGGACCAAAGTGGCGTTAATGTGTTGAATGTGATAATCCTTAAATAAAGCAGGGTGTGTTCCCTCTGAGCAGACGTACCTGCTGCTCTCCTCGGCGTCCAACTCGTCCCCGTTTTGTCTCTCTAATCCGTTTCTGTCTTTACATCTTAAACCCCAGTCAGTAAAATTCACATTCTCCGTCCCCAGACAATGAACCACAGCACGGCGTCACCGCTTGTTTCACGCTACCGCATTAAATTACACTGCAACTCTGGATTTTACCTGCAGGGTCATATTGAGGCACGGGTGATATAACAAGAACAGAGCAAACTGCATGAACAGGAATAAATAAAACAACTGAAACAAGTTCAACTCTAAAATGTAGTGATTTTCTGTCTTTTTCTTTCTTTTTTTCTTGCTTTTAAATTAAGAATTGTGTCTTCAGTGTCGCAGAGATGAAAACTTTTTGATATCTCCAACTATTAAGGATAAAGCGATGTAAAAAAAAACAAACAAATGTGGTGTCATAATCTATTTTCATGTATTTTTGATATCAGATTAAAAAACAGACTGCCCATCTGCTACGATGAGGATCAACAACAGCACCAACAAAAAAGTAAATGAATCAAAAATCCATCACCTGTCATGCTGGACAATGGGGCAACCTGAACGGCTTCTGTTTACTTGTAGGTAAGTCATTTTAATAGATTTCAAAATCAGGTCCGTAAATGTGCTCATCGTGGCTATTTCATGCCAAATTCCCGTGCGACACAGTGCCTAATGCGCACATTACGCATTACACTCTGTGCGTAATTACGCACGAAAATGACAAAATTAATATCACGGCTGGAGACCATTGTTGGCTCGGTGTTCCTCCAAACTTTTCCATAATGCAAAGATGCCTGTGGCAGTATTTTAATGGCCATCAACTCTCCCTTTCTAGAGGAACACACCAGCAGAGGGAAACAGATGCATAAACATTTCAGGGCATCTTTCTCCTCGGCAGCAACAGACTCCTCCTATTCCCCACGTCCAATTAGTTATTATGGCCCGGCCCTTTAAGACGCAGCAGCGGGTCAGCAAGTAGTGTAGTGTTTCTCTAATTGAACTTCGCCCAATCAACAATAACTCGTTAGCAGTCGCTTTCTTTTTCTTGCTGCTTGAGACAGCTTTTTTCCCCTTGCAGGGATTCACCCCCCTCCAGTCTCTTGCTGCATAAAGATCTACATGGAGCTTGGCAGTGGAAGTGCGACTCTCTGAGGGGAATACAGTCCGGCTGCCTTTACAACGACGCCCGAAGCATGGTTATTTTGGAGGAAAGGTCTCCGGCGAGCTAAGTTGCGATATTCGGCTTTGAGTGTCAGAATATAGAGGGGATCTACGAGAACGCCGAGCACCGGAGGAAACACTTGTGGACGCTTAAAACTGCCATTTGAATGAAATAATCAACTTTTCTGTAAGCAGCGACTCTTCGGGACTGCGATGACCTCCAGTAAAGACATGAAGGCAGGTTCTGTGTTGCAGTCCGGCGGCGACGAGAGGAGACGAGCTCCCTTGGACCAGCTGCCGCCGCCGGCCAACTCCAACAAGCCTTTAACGCCGTTCAGCATTGAGGATATCCTTAACAAACCCTCGGTAAAGAAGTCGGTCGCCAGTATCTGTCCACCGAGAGTGCTAGAGAAAGTGACGGGCTCCAACTCGGCGAGGAACGGGATCACCACTCCCTCCTCGCCGCTGTGCGCGCTGGAGGAGCTGGCCAGCAAAACGTTCAAGGGGCTGGAAGTCAGCGTTATCCAGGCAGCAGAAGGTAAAAGCAATCTGCGTTTTTCATGTAAATATATATATTTTAGATAGGCAGAACAACTTGGAAACTGTTTTAGAAAGGGAAGCAAGCGCAATAATCATCAGACACACAGCTGTGACTCGTGCCAACTGGGGTTTGTTTTGACTTTTAAATGTGGAAATGCCACGGCAGCTGTGTTGGAATGCGTAAAAACAAAAGACACGAAGAGGAAAATGCTACATTTACACATTTAAATGTGCATGCACATGATCTCCGACTCGCTAAAAGTCGTTAATATTGCTGCACTCTGCTGCTGTCAAACAGCCCAACAGCCATCATGGCCTGCTGCATGCAGTGGTATGTTGGATAAAAATGGACAGACTGACAGATAAACTTAAATGACAAACTGACCATGTGCATTTCTGCTGCACTGCAAAAATACTGAGCCCAACAATTGTACTATTTGGTGAAACTCTAAAATATGGTGAGATGTTGGACATGGGAGTCAGATATTTCTCTCATTTTCTGTAAAAATGTATTTTTCATGACAATGCTGACGGCACAGCCGAGTCACATCCAGACAGAGCTCTCGATTCGGCAAATACATTAAAATGTGTTTCGTCACTACTGAAGTCAAATGAAAGAAATAGAACATTTTGCTGTGAGCGAAAAGACAAACCCACGCGTGTAAACCGAGGATAGGCCTGTTAAGCAGAGCCTTGTGCTGCTCTTACAGTTTTGAGGGGAAAGTGACCCCTGCGGTTATTTCATTCCTCTTGTATGCTTTCTTCTCCCACCACTCCAAGGTCGTGAGCACGTAAACGCCTTCGGACAGAGGCAGACGTCCAAAAAGAGGAGAAAGTCGCGGACGGCCTTTACGAACCACCAGATTTACGAACTGGAGAAGAGGTTTTTGTACCAGAAGTACCTTTCTCCGGCCGATCGCGACCAGATCGCGCAACAGCTGGGGCTCTCCAACGCGCAGGTTATCACCTGGTTTCAGAACCGCAGGGCCAAACTCAAGCGGGACCTGGAGGAGATGAAAGCGGACGTGGAGTCGCTAAAGAAAATCACCCCACAGACCCTGCAGAAGCTCGTCAGCATGGAAAACATTGAGGAGCCCCAGGGTGGGGATCCCGGGGCCAGGTCACCCAGTATCTCCCCGACCTCCCAAGGACACCGGGCCTTCCCACAGTCCCCCTCCTCGTCCAGAGACCAAACCACGGATGAATTCTCGGAGGACGACGAGGAAATCGAGGTGGACGATTGACAGTCAGGGGGGCTGTGATTTTCATAAGCAGCAGCAAAAAAGAATATTAAAAGGGGGCATTTTTTCCCAAACTTTTGCACGGATATTGACAGAAAAGGAGAATATATACATTAAAAAAAAACATTTCAGGATTTGTTTTTCCCTCCTCCTCCTCTTGTTTTTCTCTCCATCTTAATTTATTAATCGGACTTGTAAGGCCAAGTCTGTCGTTAAGTTCCACCACAATATTTGAGGAATATCTGGTTTCCTTTCAAACAGACCTAACTGTTACGGTACAGTGAGACTGAAAACTGTGTAAACATTTTAATTTCTCACGCTCGATTTTAAAGGGGGGATGCAACGTTGTGCAATTATTTTTATCTGTCATTTATCGGATCTGACAAGTATTTAAAAGAACCCCCCTCTTTTTCTTTTTCTTTTTTTTTTTTTACATGCACAACCCGATGTGTCAGTCCATCCCTCCTTTTGTGTAAAATTCTGTTTTTGTTCTGAAAGAAAAGTGTTTCTGCAAGCATGCAGGCCTGTTCACAGCGCAGAGGACGCATCACCACTAGTATCGGCTGCAAACTTTTACACGCTCTGAGTTCTGTATATATATCAAACATACTATGCGATAATTTTATTGTAACATTCTATTTAATCAGCATCTATGTAAATAAAGGTTATATGATATTTCAAGAAGCTCTCGGCGCGATTGGATGTGTGATTGTGCTTAAAATTATAAACTAAACTAGTCACCAGAAATGAATGATCAGTGTGCCTGCAGGAATATCAAGATCACAACGTTAAGACAGGAGATTTAAAGGGCAGTTACAACATTAGAAGATCACAAAAAAGTTACTATGGAGAACGATCTGTACTAATAAATTCCTAAATGAATATTAAAAGAAAACTATATGTGTTAAGGTGACGTGTAAGCTAATACTGAGCACCACAGGCACTCTGTAAATCTCTGCAGGAGAGCTGTGTGAGACTGAGTCACAATAATTTGCAACATGGCTTTTATAAGAGTATGATAACACAGGAATTTGTCCTGAGAGATTAGGGAAATGCATTTAAAAAAAAAATCACCCAAAAATATCTGCTCTGCTTGGTAAAAAACTGACCCCTTTGAATAATTGCCCCCTGCTTTCAGCCTTGAAGTGCCATGACTTCAATTAGCAGCCGTCCACTGCCTTTATTCCCATTCTTTCGCTCGGCTTTGAATACATCTTGTCACAAGAAGGTCCCGGTCTGGCCGCGGTGTTAAGAAAAGCTTGCTCCCACCCCTGCGCCATATGTTTTCTTCCTCCTTCTATGAATCGTCCTTAACACAACTAGTCGACATGATTGATTAGGTTAACCCGCCTTTGCCTTGCATAAACAGCTTCCACCGAGCCGTGGGCAGTAATGGCACGCATCTGCCACTCTTGACTCGGGCTTGTTTGGAAAGAGAGGAGAAAAAAGTCTCCCATGAATAGCAAATGGGTTAGTGTGAGGATCCTAATGAATAAACCTCAATGGGTGGCGGTGGAAATGCGACGTGCTGCTGCTGCTGCTGCTGCTGGCTGACCATTTGCAGCAGCTTTGTAACGGGATCATGATGGTGTGTGTGTGTGTGTGTGTGTGTGTGTTTGAGGGAAAGGGGGTGTGTATTATCTTAGTTATTTAGTGGGATTCTTTTTTATTTCTCCTAAAACAAGATTGTTTCACCAGAGTTTAACATAAAGTGACATGCAACATTTTATTTCATTGCTTTGTTGCGCGCACTAATACGCAAAATCTACCTTAGGTCCACCTCCCAGTTATTCCTCATATAGAGAACTAGACTGACGGTAATTACTGTTTATGAATAGTTAAACCAGCATTAATTAAAGGTGATGTGGTTATTGGAGAAAAAATTAATAAGTAATTTACGTTTTCAGCTTCAAGACGATGTAGTAGTTTTTCCTTTTATTTAGAAATCTCCTCTTTCCCCAAATATGCCTACTGACTCTTCTAAATCTTAATAAACTAAAAAAAAAAAAAAAAGAAGTGTTATATCACTTATAATAAAATTACTTTGTAATTTATTGTGAATTATTGACAAAATTATTGTGAATTATTGACAAAATTCAGCAGAGACAAATTAAATCAGGACCTCTCAACACCACTGACGCTTAGAAATAATACAAAAAATATGAAATATATAAAATAAGACAGAATTTGAGCCCTCGAGATAAAAAGCGAACAAAAGGGCTTGTTAGGAGAGATTTTTTTTTTTTTTTTTTTACATCCTTTTTTTGGGGTGGGTAGAGGAACAGAGCAGACTGGCGCACACAATAGAGGTAATCGGCCGGAATCGTGGAGGTTGAAAAGTCAAGTAGGCCTTTTATTATGGAGCCACTCTGGACTGGCAGGAGGACCAACATAGAGGATGGAGCTTTAAATAAAAGTCAGTGGACAAACGTAAACGTCCTGATCCAACTGTGTATTTAAAAAAACACACGAAAAAAAGAACATCTGTTTGGGAACTACTGGCTTCATCAGAAATGTCATAATTCATTATTTCTTTCTTTATCTCAGCAGCATTCCTTCACATTTTTCTATCTTATATACGTTTTTTTATTCTATATTTTTAAATTTAAAAAAAACACTCAATAAACACTATTATTATTATTATTCTATATTTTACACTGATGAATAACTTTATAATTTTTCACCATCACAGCTTCATCCCTGTCTCAGATTGACTGTTGTCATTGCATTGTTCTTAAATCTCAGATGGTGCTACTTTCAGTGACATAAGTGAAATATGCAGACAAGAAGTCAGGGGCTCCCCTTTGTTGAGGGCCACCTTTGGGTGCACATTTTCCCAATGTATTATTATCAGGAAAATTAAAGCCCAGAGGTGCCAAGATAGATGAGTTGCAATCTCCGACATGAGCCTGAAATGCTCTATTTTGGCCCAAAGGTCACAGCTTTAGGGGATTATTGTATTTTCAGCATACAAGTGCCCTGAAGGGACTTTCTGAAGCTTTGTAAGGTTGGCTGGGGGAACCCGATAATATGCATTTGTGTGCCTGTGTGTGTGTGTGTGTGTGTGTGTTATGCTACTGACTGGTGCGGCAGTTTTCAGTGAGCTCATTTTATTCTTCATTTAAAAGCATGGCCACAGGGGCCTGATTTGGAACAAGGTTCAAATTAACTTCAGGATGTTAGCAGGGTTATTTTTAAAATACAAAACAAACATTTCATGTCAAAACAAAGCAGAAATTGGTTTTGGAAAATGAGACTTTAAAATGTTCAGGCCCAAACTTTCTACTAAACCCTTCATATGGTGTCTCATATTCAGGCTATAGGAAGATCTTGAAAGCCTTCATTCCATAGCTGCTTTATTCGTGTTATTGACCTCTGCAGTAAAATGGGAAACTGTTCTGCCCTTGATGAACACATGGTCTTCTTTCATATGAAATCTAAACTCCATTTCTATCCTTTGACCTTTGAGACACATAAACACCAAGCACTGACATTTGTCTTTGTATAGCAGTGAAATAAAAATACAAACTAGCTATTTAACCCACACAATGTTGTCCTAGTGCTAAAAATTCATGATGCACATTTAGGGCGTTATTCAGCACTTTAAAGCAATTTCTAAATAGCATATTCAGCATGCTACAAGTGCAATTTAGTAACGTGCTGCTGAAACGTCGAGGCAGCACAGTCCACTTAGAAAGAGTAGAGACAGATTAAGATACAAGTCTTGTATATATTATCAGCCCGTGTCAAGTTATCAGAGTTTTTCCTTTCACTCTGGACAAGATCACACACACATCAAAGCTTTCTGCCTCCTGCCCCTGGTGTCTGAAAAGCATCAAGTGTGCCACCTAGTGCTGATCTGGGAGGACTATCTCTGCAATCAGTGCAAAACAGAATTGGTCACAAAGAGAGAGACTGTGGTCAGAGAAAGCCTGCAGTGATACAGAGGCTGCGGGGTCAGTATGGACACGTTTTTGTTTTCGAATAAGTCAAAAGCAGTGATCCATCTCAAGCCCTTAGAGCACACATTTTCATAGTTTTCTCTGCAAGCCTCTAAAATATGCAATAAAATATCACCGCAGTTAGTGTGTCACATAAATATTTAAAAGACGAGGTGGAATGCCAGTTGGCTTAAGCTGCTTTTACATTTTGTGATGGTAGCATGCTGCTTAAAGGAGCGCTCACTCCACTTTACACACGAAGCTGAGTTTACTCGGCAGCAGGAGAACTACAGCTCCTGGGTAAACAGTGTGCAGTGTCATGTGTGGCTGCAGAGGAGGCTTTCTTAAGTATTCAGAAATAACCCTGATGAGAATTTTCTCCAACTGGGCTTTCAGATCACAAATTTATCACAGAAAACCAGCTGTCATGAAATTTGAGTATTTTGGGGGTTTGGCCCATTCTGGGGATGAAAGCTGTAGTCATGCTTCAGTTTCAACTATTCTTGCAGGTCCCTCAAATTCAAGGTAGTTCAATGATAAATCGCTTAAGTTCCACTTCAAGTCAATAAAAAAAAAAAAATACCTTTTACCTTGCGAGGTTTCAAGTGCAGGTTGCTCCTAAACCGTAATGCTTTAAGTAATCTCACAAGAAAATACAAGCAGGCCTTTACTCTCGACTGCCAATGGAGTGACTTTGAGCAGAGATCAAATGATATACAAGTGTCTATAAAAAGTTGAGATTGAATGTACATTTTTGACCTTGGAAACAATATTTGATAAAAAACAGGTCCAAAAGCTTCACAACAGCTGTTCACAAACCATGTGCTAAATTGTTTATCACCTATAAAAGGTGTCAATCTTCTAAGGAGTTCTGAAAAAAACATTTTATTCTTTTACTGTACTGAATCACAGTGGATTAGCTGGGATTTTGAGACTATTATCACAAAAACAGGCCATTTAAAGAAAGATTGATTTAAATGAGCACAAACTAATACAAAAAAAAGGCTTAAATCATCAAGTAGTTGAACAATAAGTTGAAGACCATGAAGTTTAAGATCACCTAGGTTGTAATTAATTTGTGACAAGTAATGGCACCCGTATCAAGAAGCGTTAATCATGAGCACGACATTACAGACAAACCTGAGACATATTTACTGAAAACTACCATTCGGATAAAGGACACCGGACCATTTCCAAGGCACTGAATATCAGTGTTGGTGATTACAGTGAAGTCGATTGTAAAAAATGGAAAGAACACAGCTGTAAATCTGCCTCGAGCAGCGTGAGCGTCTGCATGAGAAGAGTACTCGCGGGGGAGTCCACCAAGACATCTGAGTTTACACCAGAGGAGCTGCGAGGTTCATGGTCGACGCAGGAGAAACACAGAACCACTGCTGCTAAGACTCACCAGTCACAGCTTCACGGCTATAGAAAGGGCTCACGTTCTGAAGCTAGTGTTTGCCAGAGGACATGTAGGAGAAGTGGAAGAAGATTCCATGACCTTTTTGCCCCAGAGTGGTGTAATCGAAACATTGCACCATCACCAGAAACACATACTGTGGCAGACTCTTGCTGTGGAGAGATTTCTCTGAGAAATTCTACAGGAAAACCTGCTGCAATTTGTTTTTTTTTTTCAAGTTAAGACAATGACCCCAAACAGAAAGGCAAAGCTACACAGGAACAGCTTCAGAATAGCAATGGCTGATCAAATCAGTGTTCAACTTTAAAACTAAAGACTTTAAAATTACTGTTCACTCACAGTCCCTATGCAATTTGACAGGTAGTCAGATTCAGTTTGTAAAGGGTAAAAAGTGCAGATGTGTTTGGCTCCACGCAGACTAGAGGATGTCTGCTATCTACATGTACTGCAGAATGCCTTCAATCGGTCTAGTACAAGATTTGTTTACCGTCTTTGATGATTAGTGAGGAAAAGTATAATTACATCTGCTGAGATTCAAAGTTGTAAAACAATAACATTTCATGAATTTCAATAACAGAAGGCAACTTTTATAAAACACCTTTTGTTTTAAATAATTGCTTGAATGTTAATCTTTAAAAAGGTAAATGCAGTGATCATCATGATGACATCACGATGGAGCATAACCTGTATGCTTCAAATTCATTATCAACGTAAAAAATACCACAAAAAACTCTCAGCAACTTCTGTTGCTAATAATTCACTTTTGGTCAGCTTTGCAAAGAAAGCCACTGTACCATCAATCACGTTAACATAACAATATCAAAATAGGTCATTGCCAAAATCCACTAGTAGTTCTCTGTAAAGATTATGTAAGACATCCGCAGTAAAGGAAACCACTGAGGTATTAAAATCTAAGTTAAAATGAAGCTCATTTGCAGAAATGTTGAGGCTTTCCTGTGTGTCTATATGTAGATAAAAGCATACTGGGCTGTAAGCAAGTAATACAAACTATTATTTTTCACATTTTTTAATTTATTTTCAAAAATACAAAACAAGGAAAATAAGTATATGTACACAAACACTATTAAAATAGAATATGTATTGTACAAAATATGTACAGTTGTCCTCAGAGTGAAAACAAGCCCTATCTGGTCCTTTTGTCCTTGATGGTGTAGTGAAGGACTAATGGCTGTGCCTAGGGGAGAAAAGATTTAAAATATTATATGCCGGAGGGATTTAAAGTGAGGTATATGTAACTATGGACATTAATCAGTAGATCACCAAGTTTTTTGGTTCTTTTGTGTCAAAGCCAACGTTGTGCTACATCTGGTCACACTAACACTGAACTCAATTTGTTTCATTTGAAATGATGTAAAACTGAGTAACGTAACTTAGATATATTCCAAATCATAAGAGAACATTACTATACACAATCATACATCTTCAGTGAACTTCAGCCTAATTTAGTATTAGTCCAAACTACAGTAGAGAGAAAATGTGTTAAAGTGTGAAGGAATGCATGACATTTGTTGGCACCAGTTAACAGTAGCTGTACCGTACCTTGCCAAACCAGTGTGAGAGCCATAACCGTTTCATGGTCATGTGATCGGGCAGAGACTCGTTATTGAACAACATCTGGACCTATAGGGAGACCACACAAACAGATGTGATGGGGTAAGGAACATCTGTGATTACTTTTATATGTGAGACCAGTTTGATGTTAGTAAAAGATACAACCAGGAAGCAGAAATATTTTTCCTCCACTGAAAACATGCTTAAGGAAGTTCGTCTTGAGGACACTGTCACCGTCGTGAAATCAGTTTGCCAACTGTGGCTACGTCACAACTATGCAAACTATGAAACGCACGTTATTTGACGGAAGATTTAACCCAAACCGCCTTGACAGAGCCTCCGTATTGAGAGAGAGTCCCTCAAAAGTCACAGGAAATCTGTTCATTCCCTACGGAGTGAGCGGGGAAACACGGCTGATAAACAAGCCTGTTGGCTGAGAACATGTGGACAGGGATAGTCTTTCAGAGTCATTGAGGGTCAAAAGCTAATCAGATTTCTGCTCTCTCCTGTTTACTGTGGTTATTCGGATTCATTAATAACAAGACAAGTGGAATTAAAATCTAAAAACAAACTTAACACAATCATTTTGTTTAATTGTTTTTTTGGATTTATAGTAAAGCAATTTCAGACAAATGTATGCAAGTGATGACACACAACAATGTTACCTCAGAATTAGTAATGTTGCTATGGTTAGCTGTAGATTAACTACAGTTAATACACTGTACGTTGGTCCTGATACGAGTGTGCACTAGTTCACTAAGCATCTGCTAACAAATCAAAAAATATTTTCCATATTAATTTACACAGAGGGGAGGGGGTCCACATCTTATTTCACATGTGAACCTTCAACCTCCGGGGTGTACCCCGCCTCCCGCCCAGTGTCAGCTGGGTTTGACTCCAGCCCCACCGCGACCCTTTAAGGATAGGTGGTATAGATAATGGACAACGATCTGTTCCCAAGCGGACCAACGACTTAGCAACAGTCAACATGTAGAAGTAAAAATAGTATGTTTACAGGCACATTGGCAGATGTACAGTTATATCAAGTATAATTAAAGAGGGTTTAATCCTTCTGGTCCACAACTTTCTCCCCCAGCGTAGCAGATGTAGTGCATCTTTGGAAGGGACTGAATAATGCACCTCAATGGCCGCTTTACACATTCGTCCTCATTAGCATAGCCGGAATACATATTCAAAAAAAATCTTTAATGTGAGGTTACGTGCACCATAATGTCGTCTTCTATCAAATCACTGATGATTACTGACTGACCTGGTGTTTTTCCACATTTAGCCGATGACAAAGCACTTTCCGTAGGTGTCTCACCTCCGCTCGGACAGAGCAGCGAACAAACTTCTGCTGCAGAGGCAAGGTCAAGCAAACACACTGTAAACTTTGGATGAGCAACATGACACGTTGAAATCAAGAGGGCAAATCCAATAAATCATGACCGGCGGTACGTTTGTGTTTATTACTCCCCCGACTCTTGTGACCACCGCGGAGCTACTCAGGGAGATTTCTTGATTTCTTGGTAATACTGCAGGTTAAGACGCCCCAATTTTCTTATTTTTTTACATTTGGATTTGTTGCCAACTTGCTTTGGCTTTGCGGTGTCACCTGTTACGGAAACTCAATGCTCAGAGAGCTGACTGTTATTTTTGGTTTTGTTGCTTAGATAACGTAAAAAGGTTTAGCAGTTAATTTTGCTTAAAGCACAAAGTAGTGTTGCAAACTAACTAACACACTGTTCTGCAGCAAAAGATGACAAAAGAATTCCAGTACACAAGAAACAAAAACTAATAACAAGGTAACGGTGTGCTGAGGTCTCTACTGACTTATTACACACTCCTAAGCCATAGAACTCAACTTTCCTTTCCTCCCTGAATGAAGTGCAAGACAGTATTTCTATAAAAGCTGTGGCAGAAAGTTATTTTACTGACTTTCCACCTTAATAAATAAGAAAAAAAAAAATGTGGATTGTGATTTGACATGCAGGAGAGAGAACAGCATGTAACAAAGGTTAAGAGTCAAATTCAAATCCAGTCCGCCACAAGGACAAGGCCTGCTTGGCAAGTGTGAATATAAGCACGGTCCTCTCTGCCAGCTAATTTATTTCACAAGTTCACATTGAGGTCAGAGTGAAACACAACTGCATGTCAAGAGTTTGAAATGGAACCAATGAAGATGCATGTCCTCTCACTGGAGGTAATATTAGAAGTAGCCATAATCAACATTTGAATTCCACATAGCGCTCATTGAGGACGTGTGCGGACGACGATGCCACTAAAACCTCTCATTCGTGTCCTGTTTGCCTCCGTTCTGGATATTTCTCTCCTTCTGTAAAACCAGATTAAAAGGTCCAAAAGGGACAGGACCCTGTTATGTTTGGATGTAACATTTAAATCATGCGAGAGAAAAACTTGTATGAGCAACCAGCAGTGTCACAGAGGGATCTGTAAGGCCAGGGTGCCCTCTGCTGGACGACCAACGTCTTTTCAGTATGCATATCGATGTTGAACAGGCAGTGTGGATAATGATTACAGCGGAATTTGACATCCTTTTATTTTAGTTAAATTTCTCTCCCATTGATCCTTGTTCAAGTCTTGATTCAGTGCAATCGGGGGATTAAACAATCCCACTTCCCTTGTTACGCACAGATATCCCTCGACAAATGGGCCTGTCAAGAGGATCGAGCCGCACGGGGAAAACCCCAGTAATAACTGACCAGGTAGGCATTTTCTTCAGCTTAGTGGGCTTGAAATTGTTTAGTAAGAGGTGCTTCAAACACACACATTTAAATTGCCAGGATGTGAATTTGCATGATCGGGCGTGAAGAAACACCCTGAGAAAGAGCAGGCTGTGTGGCACTCATGCAGCCATACAACAACCGATGTAAGTCAGCCATCTCTAACGGAATTGCGGTCATAATTAGCCCCTAATTTAATGTTCAAATCTATATTTGCTGTATGCCAATTAGTATTCAATATTTTTATATCTGCCTTTATTGTTCTTTTACCGAGTTTGCAATAAAAAAAAGAGTTATGAAAGTTTAGATACTCAGTTTGTCTGCTCATTAAGCAGTTTAGTCTGGCTACAAGCCATTTGTTGGACACAAACGGCTGTATGATGTTTGAATTGATGCTATTATTAGATTTTTTCTGAAGGCCTACAGGTCAGCACTTATCACCGCAGACATCTTGGCCATTTGGTTTCACATTGCTGGTCAAAAAGCACTGCAACACTTTCTAACACAATTGGAAAATATCCAGTCACTGAGAAAGATTTAGTTAGGAAATAATGAATGATTACATGCCTCACTGGTGTAGTTGTCCCACTTATCCCTGTCTCTCTGTGAGTGTGAGGCAGCCAGAGTAACCAGCTCTGAGTGCTGAATCCTGCTGTTGCTGCAGATGTCAGTGTGCCATGTATTTGCTTAGCAGTTAAAGGCAGAAAATTACTTGCTAAGGCTTCAAAAATGAGCCCCTGGAGGCGTTTTTTTGCCCAGTTGTGCAAACCTATGAGCCGAGTCGCTTCTATCCATAACCAGTCCAACAGTTTCACTAAGTACACGCACTTCATTAAAAGCCATTACTGAACGTATGTAGAATGATTTCGTGCTTACCTGGAGAGTAAGTTTTGTCTTGTCTTTTCCCGAAAGCGATGAACTGTAAAGACAAAACGGAACAGGCAGATTTAGCTGCATGATTGATTTCCATTCGATCAGTCTCATCACACGGGGTTTGTACGATATGGGAAACAAAAACAGAGACGAAAAAAAAACTCACCTTAGTCTTTCTAAACACAGCGAAACCTGCTCATCATATCTGTAGAAGTGGGCTTTTGAATGGTCAAAGCTTGTGTACGGTAAACCTGTAGCATCGGGTACAGCATCTGGTGAGGGGGAAGACATGTATTTAGTTTTTTTTTTTACATTTACACATAAAAGTATACATCAATCACTGCGTCGTTGACTTGGCAGGTAGTTGTGGTGAAGTTTATCCAACAGAAGAACAACTGTTCTGTAGGAATCATCCTACTCAATGCAAAAAAAACCCCACAGTGCCTGATAACACAGCATAATTTGATGTAGACTTGAGGAATCCATTTGCAATTGTGGCCATTGCATGAGTTAGTTTCATGCTTCAGCAAACATACCTATGGTACAAATCTCTGTCGTTAACATTCACAAGCAGCAGTTTTACAGTCTTTCACCGACTGATAAAACAAAATAGTGATTCAACCTAGAGTAACTTCATGACAAGTTTTATTTTTCTTCATCACGGCTGTGTCTGGTCCTGGGGTGAAAACCTGTGAGGTAAGGGGATATGGGGATGTTCCCAGGTTGTTTGGAATAAACAGACAACAAGTGAAAATTTACTGTCCCACTGTCAACCAACTTCAAGAAAGCTGAAGGTCAATGATGTTACAGTACTGCCACCGATTTAGTCATGTGACCCCGGAGAGGGTCTGTGCAGAAACATCGCAGCAAAGCGTAAGTGTAGCGCCAAAGACGTCACACTGACATGGAAAACACACACACTGATCTGGTTCCCTCTTAAATCTAGTCACAAACAAACCAAACACAAACTGAGGTAATAACTTAACTGAACACTTACCATCTCCAGCCGGTTGGATGACCCTCTCTAACCCACGCGACTGATAAAATTCTTTTATTCTTTTGTCTTCACCTGTTTGAACATGAACATGGATATCAGACAAACAAGACACATATAGTGACACTCCTGATTTCAAATATGCGCCAAACATTACATTTTCAATACTAGCGATAATCAGCTAGTCAACAGCTGTTAATTCTAGTAAAACATTTTATTACTTCATACTTCAGCAACAAGCATGAAACTGCAAATACTGACTCATGTTTTTGGTCAAAACTGTAACACTGATACAGAGAGCCATGTTGTTTCACATACTTTCTTGTAGTCCAGGCACCAGTTTGTAGACAATGTCCTGCATCACCCGATCCAGTTTGAGGTTGAGTAAAGGCTGCGTTTCGTGGATTTTGATGTTGCACATTGGACAATACTTGCTCGTTTGCAGGTATTTCACAATACAACTTTTACAGACTGGAGAGCAGAAAGAAAGAAAGAAAGAAAAAAAGAAAGACGCTTTATTCACATTCTGATGACTTCATCCAGCTAAACATTTGCATGTTCTTGTGAAATGGCAGAAAGACTTTAACAAGTTAAGAACAAGAGAACAGATTATCCTTTTGACCAGCGCCGTTTAAACTCACAGGTGTGCAAACACTCCGTAATTGTTGTGGCATCTATGAAGTAACCCGCACAAAGGTAGCAGACAATATGTTCGTTCAGGTCCTTGATCTTCAACTTGACCTCCTCCTGTTCGGACAAACAAAGAGGTGTTTTAAATATTTTGCTTTAATCAGGGGTTTATTTTTATCCCACAAATGAGCACAGTTCACCTGCACTGCCAAGCTTTAAAACTTGAAGCAAACGTCTCATCTGAAATCAAAAGACTTCGAGCTTAAAGCCTGTTGTTCTGCAGGTTCAAGACAGCTCCCCAACATTAAAAACGACTTTACTTTGTGGCTGCTTTGAAGGCAAACTAGATGAGCAGCGCCTATGTTTGGACAGAAAGTTTGTACTTGCTAAATATTTTGCACAGACTTACACAAACTGTACAGTTCTTCCATTTGCAAAAAAAATGATATTTACACATTGTTTTATCATAAATGTCTATGTTATATTTATGTTTCTTGACTTGGCTAAAAACCAATGCTGAATCAGATCAAGCTGCACCAAAGATTCAGCACCAACTCACATACTTGATTGCAAAGTTCAGTTCCCTCCAGTGAGTTCAATCCAGAACATAATTAGTCACTCCCAGCTATCTTAACTTGTAGTCCAGTATCTACCAGACTGTGTGGGTTTTTTTTCTGGTTTACGGACAAGACGGCTGAGCCTGACCTTTGACCTCCGTGTGCAACAGAGGAAGTAAAAAATATGAAGAACAATAATTTGTCACGTTGAAGTAAAGCTAAATGTCAAGACAGAAAAAAGGGGTCGAGGTTCAAATGTGGGTTTAGTACCGAAGTGGGACCAGTTGAAACCAACATTAAAAATAAGCAAAATTCGACGATACTGAACAAGTGTAACAGCTAATGTCACAAAAACGTGGTTTGTTCCCGTTAAACACAAACCATCGGCAGTTCAAAACCGCCGTTACTTTCTATTACACCGAGCCGAGAGGGAGCCGTAACCTTCCTAATCAACTTACATATCGTTTAAAGTAAACTCACGGTTGAACTCGCGAATATGTGGCCTAAAATGAGCGAAATTACACTTAATTGATAGGGTTTCGGCACGCTGCTCCGCTGTTGTGGCAGAACAACACGGGTGGACTCCCACCGTCCACGCATGCTCAGACACGGCTCTCTTCACAGCACCGCTCTCCGTCTCTCTCCATCAGCTCCGCGGAGACGACAACCATCTCCCGTTAAATACGCAGGTTTAACCCGTCCCTGCTGCAGTTGGACTCCCCGTACGTGTCTCCCCAAGTGCCGGCGAGCTCGAATAACGTGGCCACTCACCTCGTTCCTCAGCGGGTCCAGTTTGTAGACGGACTGTAGCTGATTTCGTAGCCGCATCGCTATGGCCATCGGTCCTTGCTCCGCCATCTTTGGGAATTATGCGTACTTCCGGGTAAACCGGATGTTGTATTTTTCTGCGAACTAGAAGAGGCGAGTGACTGCGAAATATAAACGGGAAAAATGAAAATATTAAATAAATAAAGAGAAGAATAAGAAATCATGTTATTTATGTAGTCAGGCTCAGTGTATACAGGTACACATTTCCTTGACTTTATTTTACTAAAAAAAAAAGAAAACTGCAACTCTACATTTAAGAGAAAATGTCACCAGTTGGGAGAGTGTGGGCCTATTCAAAGAAAATACTAAACTCTGTCATGACTATCACTCTAATCTGTTAACTAATAAGATTAGGCCTTATAAATACAATAATAAAGATGTTTTTCTTCTTTCTTTTTTAACAACAAGTCTTACATTTTCGTGACCCACAAGACTATTTATTTGGACCCCTTAATTAACTGCCTACTAATCTTACTGACTGTCTATATATTTGATGTTGATTGGGTCAGCTATTTAGTTATGTTATTTAAATGAGGCTTACTCAGTATTGGTCAGACTGAGTCTACAAAGTGAAGTGCTCACCTTTAAAGGTTTCACTCCAAAACTCAATACTTTTAGTGGGTACTAAACACAATGGCAGAATCAAACCCCTGTCCAAGTAGCTAAAGCTTATAATAAGACCTTACACATGTAACATTACTCCCCGTCTCTGATTACCCACCTTTGCCTGTTCTTAAATGTCTGCCTTAATTAGATATGTAAATAAAGAGAAGAGCTGATGCATTAAAATAGCAGAGGGAGAAAAAATGAATACACAAGATCACCGCTGATAAGATACAAATGAAATGTAATTCTGAGAGGCAACCTGTTTGTATGGCCTATCTAGATTAATGCTCAGATTTAGATTTTTAGACAAGTTTTTGCTCACCAAGGCTTCATACAACATTTTGTTCAGAAAACAGAGCAGCTTCAGGATTCCGTCCGTCTTCACCCACCTATTAGTCTCTTCTTTTGCCAATAGAGGGCACTACAAGCACACGCTTAATTCAATTGTTTGCAGCCTTTGGCATCTGCTGATATTTATGTAGGGTCACATAAAGCAATGTCATTGAGTCATTCATGCACTCAGGGTTTAATGTAGTTATTGAACAGAATATGTCCTTAAAACTTATGAACTCACTACCTCTTGTTCAGAGGGCCAAGCCTATAAGTTGTCTCAACACAGTATGTAAACGCAAAGACTTCATGTCTTAAACCACTATGTTTGTCATCATATTGTATTGTGTAATTGATTTTCATGTTAATTTTATGAGTCATGCAAACCCGCTTATGATAGGAACATGTAAGCTGTACATTTAACTACCATATTGGTATGTTAGAAACCTGCTGATAAGATGAAGAAATGCATTTGGCACAGGCTCAGATTGAAATTATGTTGGCAATGATCTGCTGGTATTCAAACCATGTGCATAACATTGAGAAAATAATGCTAACATACCATCTCTAAAGGTATTCCAGGATAAAAGGTGGAGTGTGGGAAAAAAAACACTGCTATACCACAATCCTCAGCAACACACAGAATATGGTGGTTCTTGTAACCTGAATCCTCTGACGTCTTAAGACCTACAGTACTCAGGCATCATGGAGGGTGGGCTGCTCTCAGTGCTGCACGCAATCTCATCAGGTCTGGTAAATTATGTCAGACACTTTAATGCAGATCTCATTGATATCTATCTATATCTCAGCAATGTAGCATCAGAAGATAAAAGGCGCTGAACCAATTACCTTCATTAAAATCCTGCAAAACAACCACGAACCACATAATAAGACAGTAGAATATCAGAATGTACAAAAGAGAAGGTGCAAATGTACATATGCATCTGACTCAAAGTGCAGTGCGGTTTAAGAGAATGCATATTAAGCATTTATATCAGTTAAACATGTGTTTGTTTCATTAATAAAGAAAAACAGCTAAACTGACTTTAATTGGCTTTTTATAGTATTTGCAGCAATAACCCTTTCAGAAGAGACATGAGGAGTGAGACATGAGGCATGAGGAGTGCTGAACCCCAATCCCCCCCCCCCCAGACAGTTTGGGGGTTGAGTGAGTACTTCCCTCCCTGAACAACAACCATCAAGGGGCCCTTGAGAAAAGAAGTGAACCATTGGCTTTGTGGCCTGGAGTCGAGGACTGTGGTTGTCCTGGGCAGCTCCCAGACCAATGTATAAATATGTGTGAATATGAAGTAGGGTGCTGAAATGAAAGAAAGAGTGTGTGGGCTCAGCAAACATTTCCCTTGATAATCATGTGGCTTATGTATTTGGGACAATATTATCTAAATCAACAGTTTGTATTGTGTTGTGCCATATTTTTGGGATTTATTGCGGCTTTTGCAGCAGTGAGATGTCATATGTTTTGCTACATGCAATATATCTGAGGTTTTTATTCAGACGCAGGCTAGACCCAGTTTATTTTTCCAAAAAATACTCACAATTATTGAATTATGGCAAGAATGAAAAGTAATAGCTTTGTGGAAAAATTAATTTTCAAAGAGGGAAGAAAATGTATTCTCAGTTGAGGCTGAGTTGCGTCTAAATTAGCGTCTACCCTGTTTCAACAGGCCGTCATACTGGTATTACATGTGGAGGTCTCCTTGATCCCTCCCAGAGGGCTTCCAACCTGTGGACCACCCAAAAGCTGCCGTCCTAAACAAAGACTCGCCCTTCATTCATCCTTTTGTAATTTCCCAGTGTAACGGAATGACTGGCAAGTTTATCTTATTCCTACCACCTCAGTGAGTCTGTAGCAGCTGAAATGGCTGTGTGCAAGCCATTTATTGAGACTGTTAAATCTGGCATGAATGCTTTGTTTATGGGTGTCTATCAGTGATAATTAAGACTCATAATTGATGCAGTTTTTTGGGGGTTTCTGAGAAGTATTTCTTTAGAATGACTAACTTGAACCTCTGCCAAATAACATTGATTATTACAAGTGTATGTACAATACAAAATTCGACAAAGTATCATCCATTCTTCATAACGTTCCCTTTTCCGTTCATCCTTTTGTGAGAGGAAACTTGTAACACCTTGCACACTGGAATTTTTTTCTTCAGATGAAAAGACAAGCACTTGCCAATCAAGTCCAAATCAGATTCAGTCAATGTAAACTGGAAAAAAGGAAAGGCACAGGCAATATATTTTCATTCTTGGCAGCCTTTTTGAGTTTGAAGAGCCGTTGTGATCAGTCTCGCTTCACCGAGCCTTCATAGTCAGGCCTTGTGTCCCCTGCTGTCTGCCATTTCCTCTTGCCATGTAACGTCTTATCTGCTAGGTCTGCGAGGTCACTGCTTATCTGATTGACAGGGCTTTGACTCCACGCAATATCCAAATAACCCGAGGGCCTGGAGGCGCAGGAGGATCACAGCATGGCAAAATCCACCAGTCGGGAGAGCAAGAGAGGGTGAGTGAAGAGGCAAAAGAGCCGACGAGGAGGGAGAGGATCAAGACGAATCCAAGCCTTTCATTTGTTGTCATTACTTCATGTCAAAATCATGGACAATAGAACCCCTATTTTCTTGGACTGTCTGCAGATCTGCCAGTTATTTCTCCCATCCTTCACTTTTATTGGAAATGATTAGTTTATCTGATGGATCAAACACCTGCCAGGACTACAAAGGCCGTGCTATTATGAAAAATTTGAGGATTATTTTTCATTGAGTAAAAATGGCAGCAATGAAAAAATGCGAACGGATTACAAACTTCTTCTCTGTGTCTATCCATAGGTTAAATGTTAACTATCACTCCGCCTCATGAAATCATGCATGTGGAAATTCTTTTAAAACACGGGAATCTGAATCAACTGAAAACTCGCTGAGCTGATAGAGACCCCATTTACCTTTGTCCTGGACATCCTGTGCTAAAACCAACCACACAACAGCCCTGCTACTAGAATCTAGGTTGCGCCATGCCAAAAAGGAGGCCCCCATCCCTCCTCTCTCTCTCTCTCTCTCTCTCTCTCTGTCACTCTGTCCCTCTCCCCCTCTCTCTCTCTCTCTCAGAGCAATCAGAGCATGCAGGGGTGGACTACAGCTTTTGTCTCTTTTGCTCCAGCAATTGGCCGCCAAGTGGCAAGCTAATGACGAGAGCCCTCTTGGAATGACTCCAGAGCAGTACAGCTTGCGCTGCTTGATGGGTAAGGGCATAATGAATGATGTAGGGCAAGCCCTTAGGCCTCCCCCTGGCATCAAACCCAAACTCCCAGTATCACAATCTGAATCGGTTCAAATGCTGGATAAACTACATGCACAGGAATTTGTCTCAGTGATAAAAAAATTTTCCAGGATTTGCCCACAGTCACAAAATTGCATAGCATGCTCTGACATACACAGTTTAGTGAATAAAGGATCCAAATCCAAAAATTACAAGACACAGTTGTTTATACACAATACTGTGCTTAGAAATTCAATGCATGCTACTTTGTGTGGTGAGGTGTCTCATATGTCTGTGTAGTAAATTTGTGTAACAAGTCATTGCATTAGCTCAATTGATTTGAAAGGGACAATGTCGACAGATCAACGTGAGACAGAATAAAATAGAGGGTACACTGTTGTCCCTGACTAGATGCTAGAAAGGTACCATGAAATCATATAGAATAACATTTGTTATTCCAACCTAACATGTACAAATGAGCAGAGAAACAGTAACAAAACAGCAGTGTGCACGCTCCAATAGCATATAGACACATACACACAAACACATGCACAGGAAAAGATGGAATGGAGATAAAGTAGTCATGCAATGTTGTTAATTGTCACAAACAAGATCATGCAAAATCATGCTATAACAGTAGTATCAAGTCTACTAAATAGACATGCAAGCTTTTAGCAATGAAAGGGTGAAGAAAGTTGAGACAAAACTAATTGTAAAATGTCAACAGAGACAGATATAGTAATGTTTAAATGTTTGAAACGGACCTAAAAAGTCCAATGACGGGTTATAAGAGGTGCCAGCACACAGCAACAGAGGCTCAGATCCTGGAGTACTCCACATCTGTCCAGCAACATCCCGCATGGTGTGACAAAGCAGCACAAAACATGTTCACATCCCTCATCATCAGTGCAAAAATGCCGTGGCTTCACGAAAGCCCATTGAGTTTTGTTGGTCTTTGGATAACAACATACAGTATGAGAAAGGTTTTTTCATTCAGTTCCTGTGTTGTATCTAGATGTGCTAGTCTGCGAAACTTTAGAGATATATTTGATCATTATCAAGTTTTTGACATCAGCAGTTTGCTTCATGCCTCTTTTGAACTGGAGTAAACACACAAATAATGAAAACATTTCGATCTGGCACTTGCTTTGAACACCATTCGTTTTTTGTGTTGTTGTAATAAAACCTCTCGCCGACCAAATGAATTTAATATTTCTGTCAAAATGAAACTGTAACTTTCACGTTTTTCCTGCCTATCGCTGTCAGGGTGTCTTGAAAACTGTAGTCCTCAGTTTAGATAAGCTAGAGGCCAAATAATGAATGACATGGTTGGAAGATGCTGAGATAAGACGACTTTGCCAACAAGAACAAGTTGGCCTGCCAGTGTCAGAGAATTAGAAAGCTCCGTATTAAATCTTATTAATGTGGCACAATAGAGCTTTGTCTGTCATCAACTGAATTTTCATTACTCACGTGCGTGTGTGTGCAGCTTTGTGTAGAGTGTATCTGTGTGCTCGGGCCTATGTGGCGCGCGTGTGTCAAGTGCACACACAAAATGCAGTGATCCGTGATAACTTTCAAGCATCTCGGTTATCTCGGGATTATCCAAGGACTTCTCCACAAGGGACTTGAAACATGACCCTTCTAATTGTAAAAGAATAAATAACTACAAATAGTATAGTAGTCAAATAATACAAAAGTAGAAAATGATAGAGAAGCAATGTAAAATGATTGTAAAGACATGACAGTCAGTAGTGTTGTTAGGAGACTCCCGAGACCAAACAGGAAACATACCAGTGGAAGAAACGACCAACAAACACTCTCCCCTCTCTTGAGAGTTATTATGTGGGCACCTAAGTGTCTGTGCTCAACTGAGTAATTCTCTCCATCTCCCTAAAAAGTAGATTCCATCTCTCTGTGTCTCTCTTGCACACACACAGTTATGCTAAGATAAGGTGATTTGTTACATGCACTCATAATCCACTCACTCATAACAAGAAGCAACTCATCGTATTTGGGGATCAGGGTATGTTGCATAACAGCTTTTGTGAAGATGTAAATTTCAATAAACCATCTGACTCTGATTTTCATGATTGTTCATCTCTCATGTGATGTGACTACAATGTTACGGGGTGTTCTGAGCCCATTCATGTAAGATTTCCAGCTCATCCTGCCCACACTGATCTCTCTTTGAAATTTCAGACCCACAGAGAAGACAGGCACACTTACTCCTCTTGTCGTCCGCAGTATCTGCTCTGTGCAGGGAGTTGCACGCTCACTTATCACACAGCCATCTTATCTTTATGGGCATTTAAGAGAATAAGGGCGAAGGGATAACAAACTCAACAGAGGAAGCCTCGCCTAAATCAAAAAAAGGATGCAGGCTAGGAGAGTGCTGCCGTTATAAGCTGTCTACACTGGGGTTAAATCGATTTTTTGGATTTTGTCAATATTACACTGATAAATCTGACACACAGTATTTCCAGTTGGACAAGATGATTAATCCCAAAAAGAAAAAGACGTTTTCCATATCACTTAAAGGTACCCTGTTGTGTTTTTGACCATCAGAGGTGCTATGGAGCAGTGTTCACGAGCGAGTTGATGTTTTGTTTGTACCGTAAGCGTGATACAATAACTCTGGGGTGGGGGTGGGGGGCACTAAATATTAATAGGATCTGACTACGAATGTGGCTCAAGTCGTAAAAAAAACATGTTATGCAACAATATTCCCCAGCTGGACTCGAAACAGAGATGTTGCAGATACATCAATGCCACCAGGGCGCCCCCAAATTAGCTTTAATGCAAAAATAATGATGGAGCAAAACAATGCCATCTCGCTGCAACCACATGGTTCTCGGCCAAGGACAGTAGTTTCTCACAGGATTTTTTTCCAAAGAGAGTCAATCAGATATATATTTACTTATAGCTATATATAATTTTTTAAAAATAATTAGGAGCAACTCTCCGTTGACATGCCATGAAGTCATTTTTATATTGTCTGCATGTAAATCTGTACCAGTCTTCTTCAACCAACTGTAACTCGGTCGACTTCTTAAAACATGGTGGCCTTGTAACACCAGCTTGCAACATCCAGATAAATGCACATCAAAGCATTACGGCGCTCCAAGATGCCTCTGAGAATTCTGTGAGCTTATGTGTGTGTGTGTGTGTGTGTGAGAGAGAGAGAGAATGAGACAGAGAGAGAGAGAGAGATAATGGCGATCCTTTGATGCCCAAGAGTGATTTGGTCCAAGCTCTCTGGCACATTATTTCCCTTTTGGCCTCCTGTAAAGAACTTTGATGAGGACCCAGAAGAGAAGACCCTTATTGCCTGCACTTACTGTGTCAATAATGGAATTGTTTTGGAGACTTCTCCCCCGTCTCATCGTCTTTTCTTCCAGCCTCACATGCAGGCAGTCTTTCATCTATCTTTGCTATCTTCTTCCATAGCATGCAACTGCTGAGCTCGCCAACTCTCAGAGGAAGCAGAGCTATCTGCACGAGTTGTCTTGATGACTCTCAGCGCTCACTCTCACTGGCACACACGGGATGGGAGAGCTGATGAGTGTTGTGTTTATACAACATATCCATAAAATGCATGTGATTTGATTCATAGGTAGGAAAGGACAGCACTTACTACATATTTAGATGACATTAATATACAACATGGTACACATTTTAAAGTGAAAATCTTGCAGACAACGTGGCACTTAAAATTCATAGCCTCTATGTCTAAAATTTAATATGACAAGGGAAAGTCAAGAATCACCAAAGTCATTACAACTTCAGGGGCATATGAATGTATTTATTTCCAATCATCCATACAGTAGTTGTTGAGACATTTCAGTCAAAACTGCAGATGTCAACCTCATGGTGGCACTAAAGGAAAACTCGGAGAAGCACCAAAGTCAGTAGGATTTATCCTCTGGAGAAAAAGAATCTCTGAATAAAATGCCATGAAAATCCATCTAATAGTCATTGAGATACTTCAGTCTGCAGTAAAGTGATGGATCGGCTGACCAACTGATCGACAGACCATTTATTGAGCCGTGCTGCTAGCGTAGCTAAAACATAGCTAAAATTGTAGTCAGGTTTTTTGACGCTTGCGAAAAGTGGGCAAAGTGGAGACGTGATTTTCATCCAACAAAATCAATGTTGGGGAATAAATACAATATTATTCACTAAATGCTGTTTTAGATGTCCTTTTTAGCATTTAAAACAAATCAAAATGAACTCTTACCTTTTACTCGACACGTCACATTAGTTCTTGTGCACAAACCAGAGACTAACTCCTTCTAAAATTAGGAAATTGTTAAAGGCCATACATCATTTTTCAGGTTCTGCCTAAGAAAGCAGTTGCTTCAAGTAATTACAAGGAATCAAAGACTAAGTGGTTCAAGATCAAAGGAAGGCATTCTTCTGTAATCCTGGGGTGTTGCAAATCTTTTGTAATCTGGTCACTGTGTTCCACCACAGTTTGACATCTATTTACTGTATAAAAAGGAACGGTGCCATCAATTATGGGCCTGCTAGTGCTATTGTTTACTTTTGCCAAGCCCTGAGTGCCGGGGCCTGCTTTGTGAAATATAGATCTCCCCCCTCCCCTGTTTGCTCTCCTCAGTCGAAGGTGTGCTCTCTTGCTTGCCCTTGGCTTTGGGTTGGGGGTTGTCTGGCTGTTTCCTGGTCTGTGATGTAGGCTAAGAGATTAAGGGGGATAGAGTTTTGGCGGCTCTCAGGTTTTGTATATTTGTTCAGTGTTGATATGTGGTAACTGACATGTTCCTGTCTATCGACCAGCAGCAGTGGCTCTTCAAGTGACTGCACAATTTCCATTAGTACGTATGAAAAAAAAGCTGTCAATAATTTGGATGTAAGTATTAAAATGTCTGTGGTCTGGATAAAATTGTTAGGTTTGCATTCATTAAAATACTAAAATTTAGCTTTATAGTCTCTGTTTTCTCTTTGGGATCAATGGAATATCAGAATTTAAGACTTCTTAAGTAAAATGAAAAAATAAACGCACAATAACAACACGTATATTTGTTCAGGTGACAAAGAGCTCTTGTTTGCCAGCAGCAAAGAAGGAAGTAGTGTGACATTAAAGTGCCCCACACTCCACTGAAGTAGGAGGGGTGGTTGGTTCTGAGAGACTACGGCCCCCTTTAAGCTTCCTGAACATTCAATCCTTCATCTTGAACAAGTAACAATTTTAACCCACACCATGATCTTTAAATAGCATTAACCAAGTCGTTATAGTGCCTAAACCTAACCAAACCTTAACCAGAGTAGTGTCAGATGAGAAAGCAATTTTATCTTTATTTTTTTAACAGCATTTTGTAGCAGTTTTATAATTGCTGATAAGGGTGTCAAATCAGGAAACCTATACACGTGTCAATCTGGGGGGAAATTACAAAAGAATTTAATTTAACAAATGTACAGTTATTTTTGACGAAAATGTCGAAGTGGAGTACGTTCCAGCTTTGTCCATTTCTTCTTAATTTGACTAAACTGAGATGCACAACACATCAGGTGGCAAGGCAGCCTGGTCATTAGACTGTCCTTTCAGAGAAGTCACGATCACCTTTTAACTTTGAGTCTTGTTGTAATGTCTTTAAGCACTAAGGGATTTAGATCTTTGTCACATGTCATTCCCATCTCTTATCTGTCTCTATGAGCAGAAATTCCATCAAAATGATCTTTAAAGGAATGCATTTGGCCCAGTTGGGTGAAATGCAACCATATAATCACAACATCCTGAGTTCAGATGTAGCCTCTGATCCTTGTTGCATGTCATCTGTGTCTCTTTAAATGATCAAATAAACTCTTTCCTTTATTTGATATAAAACTGTGTTTGTCATAGAAAGATAAAGAGATCAAACGATGCCAGATTTGAACCCAGCCTCTGACCTGAAGTCAGACTGAGTGTACCTATTGTCTGGTCGTATTCTTCCTCTGTAAGTCCTGGCCACAGCTGGCAGTGGTGGAGGTTTGGCGAGGACAACCAGTCCAGTGCACACATTTCCCAGCTAATGGAGAATTTGTGAGCGAGAGCCTTTAATTTTCCAATAGGTGGGTGGATCAAAGATATGATATGATTAAAGGAGAACTAAAGCTCGCTGTTCCATGTGAAATAAGTGGACAAGGGATTCTTTCAGAAGCTTCTATTACTTGTTTTGTTGTATGTACTCACCCTCTTTGAGGACTAGGTCATGCTGAAACAAGGGATTTAATATCTAAATGTGCTTTTCTAAATGAATTTAGTCATTCATTGAATTCATTCTTTCTAATTTTATATAAACTCAATCCTCCTCTGTTGCTAAAAATATATCACAAGCTATTTATGTGGGCCTCTCAGTGGATTGACAGGATCATTACTTAACTCTGTATTGAAACAGCCAGCAACTAGAATAATGCTATTTAATGACTGCTGATTGCTTCTTGTACTGTCAGTTGTGCTGTACAGATGAAGAAATCTACAAACTGAATAACTGAGGGAAGACTGAAAATCTAAATGGTACTTAAAACTATAAAAATATAATTTAAGGAAAGAATTTAAGAATAAAAACATTCATCAACATCTATTCCAACCAATGAACATAATTAACATCAAATCCAGACAGCAGAGAATTAATAATAGGTGCAAATCGTGACGAGGAGTTTCTTATTGCTCACACAAAATTTTGCAGGTTGTGGGCATTTCATCTTAGCGTCCAAATGAAGTCTAAGTTTGTTTAACATTTTGTTAGGAACAGATGATATTTTTCATTTTATTGGTTTCCTAAATTTTCCTGCCCAACCTTAATCCGTTAGTAAATTGGTACAAAATGTTTAGTCTAGTGAGCCAGCGAAGTAGTAGTAGTATATCAAGATCATAAGACAAGTAACTAAAGCTAAATATCAAAAGTATCAGAAATATGGTTTTCAGCTTTTAGGCAAGTGGTTCTTAAACTTTTTGGCTTGTGATCCCCTACATTGAAGCAATGTTTGATTGCGAGAGAGGGTTAGGCCAGTTCAACCAGTTATTTTTGACGGTCTTTGATGATGTAAGCTAAAGACATTCAGCAGTTCACAAAAACAGAGATACCAGAAGTAAGAGAAAAGTCAGGAAAGGGTAAACCTACCATATGTATGTATACATACATTACCTTTAATCATCTCGTAAACCCAAGAATCCACTTATAAGTAATATTTTTCTACTTTTCTCATTACACCATGGTCCTGGTTGCTCACCATGTAGCCTATGCAACCAAATCATGTGTGTGGATATCAGTTCATAGGTCATAGTGATCCATAATGAGCCTCAGAGTTTGCTCAGTTACATTTTAATGACATTACAGGTATAAGTCATAGTTCCCTGGTTTCATGCCTCGTGATTAAGCATCATTTATCTCTGATTTCTAGCTTCGGGTTGGAGTTGGTCATTTTCCAAACCACTCGTCTTTACAGACAATAAGAATGATACTCATCCTTTATCAATTAAATGTAAATCAAGCTTCATTCCTGTTTAATCACAGTTCCCTAATCAGCACTCCTGCTGCGAGAACTTTGATAAGACAGATGAGACAGTCTGCTGAAAATCGAGTAAATCTCCTCGACTTGGCACTGAATCCTTTGTAGGTGGTCTAATCATCTCTGCTCCTCACCCAGACTCATCCTCACTGGCATTTTTTCCCTGTGGTGACTTCACTTTAGCCTGTGACACACACACACACACACACACACACACACACATCCCACATATGTGGTGCTGTTGACCCAAGAAGACAAATCAGAAAAGCCTTGGGGCTCGGCCTGCCCAACCAAAGAGATGAGGTCATCCGACAGAACCTCATTTTCCCTCAAATTGCACCTCTGATCAGTGCGGTGTTTCCTGCAACAATTACACTGACCCCAAGTCCTCATTAGCAAATAGTGTGGAGGAGGAAAATAAATGGACAAAGACCACTTGGTTTGTGAAGAGCAGGATGTTTAGTTCAGAGAGGGCTGCAGTGTTTTTCTATCCCTTGTCTTTATCTCGCATCATGTCTTGAGGCTTCTTCTCAACATCGGCCCACTGATTAGTGAGTCTTGAGTTCTGCATAATGTACTGGAAGTCTCACAGTAATGGGGGGGGGGGGGGGGGGGGGGTCATGGTGCCATGTCCCTCACAAGAAGCCAGTTTGAGATTTTGACAAATGGATCGACTGATTCCAAAAGGAGATTTTTGCCATTTAAGAGAATACCCACCATGAGGAATCAATTTGTAGACATGAAAGTAAAACTTTTTAAAGCAGTGCATTTATGTTGTTAGCTATTTTGGGGTCTTTTCTTCTGAGAGTCAAATCACCTACAGTATAGTTCTCAGTTTCTTTCCTTCACATTAGGGACTTGATGAAATGTAAACTCATCTTAGTATGAATTTACAACTGTGGAAAGCATGCTACAAAAGTTTTACATCCAATTAGGAGGATCATATTTCTCCTTAGCACGGTGCACACATACTCTCACATGAACACATATACAAACAGGCCCAGACAGACTCTTCAAAAAGACAGTATGCACCTGGCATCTAGGAGGTCAGATACAGAACAACTACAGAACCATGTGTTTATTCATTTTTAGCTACGCTACCAGCATGGCTTTATGAAGGCAAATGTCAGTAAATCCACCATTTTGTCCACACTGAAATATCAACTGAAATGAGAAGTGTTTGATTGTTTACATTATACATTACATTCATGATGCATAATTTTCACTCTCCTCTTCAAATATCTCAGTATTTACTGGATGGATAGGCACATTACTGGTTCAATACATCCCACAGACTTGGGGTGATTCCCCTTATTTGTGTTTTTGAGTTAAATACCTTGTGGAAACCTTCATGTCACATAGCATGATACACATGATTAACATCACAAGCTAAAAGTTTTGATTTGTCCAATACTTTGGTTTATGACCACATACTATTAACATTCATAACAGCCGTTCTGTTCTTTGTAGTGCAAATTCACTGAATGATATACATTTTCAGTCATAAATTATCATGAATGAATCTGCTACAAATATTTGCTAAAGTGATTAAAATACTTCAATCCCAGACAGAATATTTGTTGGCAATGTCATCTTAGAACTATGATGGTCACACAAAATTACTGAGTGTTAGCGCACCTTCTTGTTTGCAGAAATATGTTAGATATGAGAGCTGAGTAAAAGGTACAGGGTGATTAGTTAAGATGGACAGTTTGGCGATGTAGGAACTTGATTCATCCCCAAAACATGGGGGCCCTCCAAGTTAGAACTGGAAACTGTTATAACTCATTTATGCTGCTCCAGGCCAAACAGCTCCCACTTGAGTCAGTATGATCTACGAGTGTCCATGAGCCCCAGACTCATGTAAATGTACACCAAACTAATTGGTGTTGCAACAGTCAGGGGCTTTAAATCAGCAGTTATATCACCTGTTGTCTCGAAAGAGAGGAGGGAGAGAAGAGAAACACCTTCTGAGATTATTTTATGATTTGTTTTGATTTCTCAGTATCTCTGGTCTGTCTGGTTTGATCTTTTGTTTTGTGTTTGTCCTGGTATTTCTAGTGTTTCTGCAATATATCTTTGGGCCAATATTCTTGTGAAATATAAAGTTATTGTAGAGTAAATGGAAGGAAAGACAATGATGTACTTACTGCTTGTCAGGAAAATGAACATAAATGTGAAACATGTATTTATTGGTTTAAACTCTGTAGCAGTGGGGGTAGCATAAGATTTTAAAGAAAGAGGAACTTTAAACTAACAACAATGGCAAAAGCATTGTCGGAAAAGTTTAATGTGTGCTAGCACTACCAATGTAGTGCTAATGAGAAAGTGATATGAATGAAGGAAAGCAACAGACTGCAAGGAATTGAAAACACTTTTTCACAGCATAACCGGTCAGGTGACATTTTGAATCTTGCCTTGCAGTTTTGTTTTTCTCTAAAATATGTGTTTTGAAGTCACAAGGATGGCACAAAAGCAAACTAATGACATCACACAGGATCCGTATCTTTGGCAACTTTGGCATAGTGACTCAATTTGGACTTGCAAGTCACGTGACCACTGAGCCACTGAACCGAAAAGACTTTCCCCCCTTCACAATCATTACAAAACTATTTAATGGGGTAGCTCTTTTTCTTCTCTTTAAGGCATACTATTTCTTTGTAGTTAATGGAACAGAAATAAGAGAGGGCAGAAAGATGGGGAACAACATGTAAAGGTCACTTGCAGGAATCAAACTGGGGACATTGTAATTCATGGTCAGTACCTTAACCCCAGGCCACCAGGGGGCACCCTCCAAAATGACTCGTCTAGAAGAGCCCTATTAGTAAATTAGCTTCATTTCCTTCATGGCAGCTGTACGTTTTGGGAGCTAGAGAAGGACTTTTATTGGACTGAATGAGGTGTCACGTATGAACATGGTATTCACTTCTCTTAATACATTCAAGCCTCAAATAAACACATTCGACAGTATTTCTCAGTTGGGATGCAGGTGAGGTATTACTACCTTGTCAGCATAGTAGCTTCTCTGACTGGATGAATAAACTCTGTGAAGAGGGGAGGTGCCTCAACCTTATATGTGTTCACCTCTCGTTCTTCTCGTCCTTCCTCTTTTTCCTTTTCCCTGTCTTCCTTTTCTTCTTCACCACAAGTAAATTTACTTCATCTCGTACTCATAATTCAGAATCATTCATTACTGCAACCCACCGTCCAGCACTGATAAAACAGTTTTTGACGTTCAAAATATTTTGTCCTTCTCATTACTGCCCCATTGTTCGTCTCTTACAGCGTCATTGTACGAAGACTGCCCTCTGACAGAATCTGACCCCAAAACGTAAAAGCCTGTCAAACATAGTATGCTTTCATTTATCTTCACTGTGTATACTTGACACCATACCTCAACTGTCATATCAAAAATGGGTGGGGATGGATTAAATATTTGACCTTTGCTAAAGAAAATATTAACATATTTCTCTAGTGATCTTGCACTGGCTGCCACGCTCATTAGAGAAAAGTAGAAACTCTCACTGTTTGTTTGAATGACTTTGAATCTGATGTCCATGTGGTGCTCTTTGATGTCCAGAGTCTGTATCGACGTGTAGAGACAGCTAATGCAGCCCATACCTTAACTGTACCTGAATAGCAAAACATGTCGGAGAAACTGTCCAGACAGAAATGATCAATAGCACATTACAGAAGGCAGGAACAGGGCTGTCCTGAAGATTTGGACACGCAGACTCATAGTTGATTATGCATAGTAAACTCTCAACTTTGCCTCCATTTCCCACTTCAAAACACTGAGCTGCACACTGAGAAAAGCTCCTGCACTTAATCATCCATCATCCAAAACTATGAGCTGACAAGCCATCAGGTTGAAATAGGTAAATTCAAATCACATAGACTTTCCCAACTATTTTCCAAATCATGCCATAATATTTATGATTATATGTTACATTTGCATTATCATCAGTATAATATGGAAATATAAATATTAAAGTATTGAAATGCAGTTTTGGTAAAAAAAAAAACCCCAAAAACTAGAGCAAAGACTCATTTTGCACTCAGGTCACATACAAACTGAATTTATATTGTTTGAGCAATTCAGCCAAATCTTCCATTCATGTAAAACCTAAACTGTATAATTGCTGCAGTAACTTTATCCCCTGCAGCATCATTAGGGGTCAGATGTGTGTTTGCAGTTTGCAGTTTTTGTCCAGCTTAAAACAGGCACATCTTTCCAAATGCCCAGTCCTACCCCAACATACAGGCAGGATTTCATGCAAAAACACAACTACTGTATGAATGAAAATTATGATCTTACACCTATTTCGTGGCACTTACGATGGATTGATAGATAGACAAAGTATTTATAGTTTATTATGTCTGACGCCCTGAACCTTCAGTTAGTAACTCTGTTTTTGTAAGCACCTTTCCTTGGTGAAACATACCTGGCTGCTACCAAACGTATGCCGACAAATGCTTGACAACTCTCAGCAAGTCCTCTGTTCCTGCATTGCTTTTTGACAGTACAAATGTTCTCTGAGATCAACAATACAAATGTCCAAATGAGTTGTCATAGTCAAATGCATATGCCATGTTTCAGTCAATCATCTTGTCCAGCGTGTAACCTTAGTCCTACGTGGCATGCTGACAACACTTTTGTGTTCTTTCAAATTGTTTTCATCATTTTCTGTACAACTGACACATCAGTTGGCTGGTACGCTGATCAGGTGCCTTGCACAAGCTTGTGCTTGCTCCCTGACACACGTTAAAGCCGACTTGCCAGCGAAGACAGTGGTGCTGTCACTGCAGACACCTGAATAAAAAATGTTGCAAATAGTTTGTGAGCAGATATGTGCTGGCTCGTTGGCAGAGTCGCAGGGCTTTTGCTTTTGTGGTTCAACCAGAGGCAACTGAATCCAGCAAGCACGAGGACGGAGGGAGAGTGAAAGGCTTCCATGCAAAGGCAGACAGAGAAATGCATGCATGGTGTGAGCACATACGCACATAAAAACAAATATGTATGAAAATACATGTGCATGAAATTAAATATTTCCTGAAATATAACCTAATACACATAGGTTTGATTATGCAATTGTATATTACGTTATTTATCTCTGAGGTCATTTATTTATTGAGTATAAGGGTTCCTTAGATTTCCTGTTCATGTGGAATGAGTTCCTGTATGTTGTGGCAGCTCATGCTCACTACCAAGTTTATTTCTGAACTAATCAGTAAAACCGGTGCAGGCCAAGGAACTTAAATGCAATAGGTCACTCATAACAAAATATTATGTTCTTATAATGGAGAAGTAATTGCATCACTTTGCTGTAACTGATTACTGAACAGCAAAAATAATTAGTTACATTACTTAAGTTACTCAACTCAGCTCCATCAAAGGGGCCTTTAAACAACTTCAAAGCCTCCGTACCTGCACGTTGGATCCTATGAAACACTTGACGAAAGTAGTTGTGGTTTAATGAGCATTAAGCCAATGGTTTGAAGATATTGAAAAATGCAGTTTTCAGAACAGCACATTTAAGTGTAGCAAAAATATATCTATTGAGTGGCTTATTTCATAGATAGACTGACAGATTAATTGATTCAGGCTTTGAGTTAAGTATTTAATTGATTCATTTTGGGAAGTTTACTATTGTTTCATTTCTTAGCTATGTTTACCTTTGTTTGCTGTACAAATTAAACAACCACTCCTACAATGTCATTATAAGGTGAAATTTAAACACTACAATACAGCAAAGAGCTGTTTCCCAGCTCTGTTGTGACTACCGCCGCCCCGTTGTTCTCCACTAATCACACTCCTGCAACCTGGCAGAGCCAAACGAAGGGTAACGGCCTAACATCTCTATCGCTGTTCCAGAAAGCAAACATTTGCAAGACGCTCAAGAAGACGATATCCAATGCCACCCAAGGACTGTAACAAATGACTCAATATTTCTGAGCATCAAAGCCACAGCGTGCAATGTGGCGTCTGACCTGCGAGGTCGCTGGACTCCATGACATCAGACCCAGTATCACGTCATGGTCAACCTCAGCCCCAGAGTGCTAATTAACACCAGACAGAGGGATCATGGACAAAGCTGAGGGCATTACCATTCATCACTGAGCAGCTTAGTTTGTTTATTTGCAGATGTAGAACAGAGAATAATAACAGATTGTGCAAATTAGAGGAAAGAAAACCCAAGGGATGTATAAATTAACAAATAAAAAGGTGGGGAAAGTGTAGGAGGTTTCACCGTCTGCTACATCCCAGTATCCCTGCCCCAGTCTCCTCAGCTGATTACACTGCAGCATAGCACTCCAGGCTCTTCTCTCATGTGACCCAGTGGCCCGTGAAGTGTCATCAACCTTTATGAGATGGACGGGCCCAGAACAGAGGCCTAAAAGCTTGTACATGAAAGAGGCCATGTTTGCTTTTCTGCCTTTAAATGGAGCAGTGGAGAGAAGAAATGAAGGAAGAGAAATGGAGAAAAACAGACGTAACTGATTCGTGGAAGAGCTTTCTCTAAACAGTGAGCAACAAGTCCTCCCTGTGCTTTTAAACATGAATTAATGTAGATTCCAGGCGTATTTTAAGTCTGTCTGTGACGCCTCGACTCACCGGCGTGGTGGAATTTCGTAGGGGTGCGAGAATCTTGCTGTAATGGGCATTCCAGCGCAGCAACATTACCACGATTTCCCAACAATCAATCATGGTCAGTGTGCTTCAGGAGGAGAAACAGGCAGCAAGGGTTTTTCCGTTTTGTGTGTGAGTTAGTGTGAACTTGCTGTGGGTGTTTTACTGTGTAAAACAGTTCATCTAATGTAAAGTAAGTTGTTAATAATATCAATCTTTATAGACTTTTGAAAACAAGCCATCTATCGCTGCACAGTTGCCTAACATAAATGCTATTTAAGGCAGGCACGAGAAGTGTACATATTTTTAAACCAGATAACCGGTCTAATAGGACCTTATACCTTACCTTAAACACTATTTCAGGTATAAGTCAATGAGGAGAACAAGGAGGGTAACAGGGTTAGGGGTTTAAATCCTTCTGGGGCCACCCATTGTAACGAGGCTTGCAGAGAGCAGCAGTGTCCCTGTGTACTGATATGAGTGAGTGGGAGTGTTATCTTGCTTTTCAAATCAAAACTGAATACATTTTGCTCTTGCAATAGGTTTTACTATACAAAAACATGTTCAAACTGCAATTAAAAAAAACTGATTATACTCACGATAAAATAAGAGTAGCATCCTTAAATGGAAGAAGCACCTGGTTGATACTAAAGTATCTGCAGGGGTCTGACTGGGTTGATTAATCAACAATAGTGACTAAAAGATTGTACTAGATTTCTATTACCACCTGTCCTCACATAAGGAAGTTGCATAATAAGACATTAAAACTGCTGCTTCAATCTTAAGCCAAAAATGGAAACCACATAGTAGCTGAATCGTTTCAACAGTTTGCATTGCAATACATGACCTCTGTGCTGGATAACTGACTGTAAAGGTGACATAACTGTTTCTGTCATGCAGAAACCATACTATGCTCTGACACCTATTGATATTATTATGGTGTCGTGGATACTGATTGATAAATTGTGATCATTTTACTTTACCTCATGAAGTAAAAATTAAAAAGACCCTCTGTATGCATAGATGCAGAAATGTGTTCCCTTTCATTGACCTATTTGATTAGACACACAATATGTACACACCCTCCCGCTGTAGGCTACATCAGAAAATTGTTATTCAATGTAACACATTGAGTTTTCCCCATGCTTAGCAAAGTTTATATTATTCGTCCCACTCGTCATCATAACTGCTTTACAGCATAGCCAAGGAAGAAGCCAAGAACCTACTAATGCACAATGTAAGGTCCTTTTTCTAAATTACTTACACATTGCATTTTTTGTTCGATTAAATACGCTGTAGCTTCATCATCAACATGTTTTAGCGTGTCGCAATGACGTTATTTCATTATTAATGTTATCTAATTTAACTTTATTAAAATCATGCTTTATTGCTTTTTTATCTATTTTGCTGGTGTTTTCAAATCAGCTTTTGTTATTGAAGTAGAGGCAGAAAATACGTTGTATGCACCTTTGGTTTTTTTTCCTCCATATTTCTTTTCTAGAAGCAGCACACTGTGTGATTAGCAAGGCAATGTCATGATGCCATCAAAGCAAATAAACTAAGTTAGGGAGGGGTTGCCTCAAAAAAGTATTTCCTACGTTCAAGCAGTGGCTGCTCAGATGTTTAGGTGTGACCTGTATAGTTTTCTCTAGGCGGTTTCAGTCAGGCAGAACATTATACCAATATTACTCCAAAAGAAAGTAACTTTCTGGCAGACTTCTATTGGAACAGATAATAACATGACAAACTTTATGGACGATTTACTGTTTGAAAAAGACTTGATCCTCTATAAGTGTGTGTTTGAGGGCAGTTCCAGAGTTGAAACATTGAGGTCCCGGGCAGCTCCTGACTATTTGACAGTGACATTGCACATTCGCACCTTTTCACATTGCTGACGGCCGACACATGTGCTCCACTTGCCGTCAGATCACGTTCACAATCCCAAACAGGGACGTGGACGATGTTGTGAAGCAAAACAAGAGGGCGTTCACCGCTGTGTTCCACACATGCTCAGCTAATCAGGAACTGCCCTGCTTGGAGACACAGTGTCCACTGAACAACAGCATGCAGTGATAAGGTCACCAAATTAACTAAAGCTGGAATCAAGAATCTGAAGCCTTTTCTAATCCGTGACCAACAAGATTAGAGGGTTTCTACTCAACATACAGTGTTGGTCGCTGGAGGAATCACTCTCGGACCTGAGCTGTACCGGACACAGAGAGGAGCCCGATTTTTTAAAGCTTTTGCTCTTAAGTGAAACATCCACCTTGAAATAGAAGTTTTACACTAGTAACTCACTCAAGTCATTTTTAAGAACATCTACAAAATCTGAAACATTTGGAGTTCTCTGTAGAGCAAAAAGAACAAGGAGACAGTGAGAAGAATCTGTCTGTAAAAGCTCTGTCTGACAACATGCAAAAAACGAGTCTGTGTCTTTTCCCAACGTGAAGGCAGCCTTGTTTCTGAAAAGGTTCTATACATGAGGTAGCGAGGAGAATGCCACACAGGCTAAAAAGACGAACTGGGGAGAGGAGAGAATACACTTTCTCCCTCCCTCTCCTTGCTCAGTGATCCAGCACAGTGAACACAAAAGCTACTGTTTGCCAGTGTGCCGAGGAATCCAACTAGTTACCTCAATGACAGAAAAGGCTGAAAAGTGCTTCCCATAGAAAACACGGGCCTGTAAACAACGCCATGGATCAAAACTCTGGAAGACAGTAGTCAGTAGAGAGTGAGATATGTCTTCTACTATTGAGAACAAAACAGTAAACAATTATGAAACTAGTGACAAAACTATCTCAACTCAGGATCCATTTACAGTCAGGGATCAGATTAGACATTGTAGGACTGAGTAAAGTGTTCTGAGAGACCAGTGACGGTCAAGTGTCGATACTGTACTCTCTCTTTTGTCTTTTCATGGTGCGGTAAATGTTCAAAACTTTAACATGACGCTGTGTTTAAAGGGTCAATCCACCTAAATCACAAAACACATCTTTTCCCATTCAATTCCAGGGGTATGCAGCCATGCAAATCATTTGGTTTGATTTGCTGAGAGTTTAAACCAAAGTGCATAAAGCGTTGCACGTTAACAGAGGAGAGAGCAGCTTGAATCCCTTTTTCTACCAAGAGTCAAGAAAGCCATCTTTAAACCGTGATGTGACTGTTCCCTAAACTTAACCAAGCAGTTCAGGAAATGCTTCGGTCGGTAGGCATTGACAAACAATGCTAACCTACCTAATGCTCGAATTAGTTACCATTTAGGAATGAGGACTTGTTGGTACAGCTATTGTTGAAATATATAAACCAATTCTTAAAACTAGATAAGAGAGGGGAAGAAGAATGAAATTCAACAAAGGTCTCTTGCTGGACTTCAGTAGAGGGACATAACAATTACAAGGTGAGTGGGTTAAAACCTGAAGTCAGCAGGTTGCCCCGAATATGTATATATGTATGTATATATAATCTCTTACAGTTTTTCAGTGATGTTGTAAAGTTCACGTTCTGTTGACAAAGAAAGTTGACAAGATATCAAAAATGAATTACCTCCATTTACATCTCTCTTTGCAAGGAGTCAGCCACATCCGTTAAAATTTCTATTGTCTTTGTAAACAAGAGGTACTCCCACCTGAACAGTATTTCATTGGAGGAGTAATTGTAGTGAATCCAGCCCAGATTTCCTCCCTCACGTCTTTATGTTGAGAATCTATGATAAATCCTTGGTGCTTTATGTTGCTTTTAGAGGAGCATAATTCTTGCAGGCTGGTGTTTTTATCACCCAGTGTTTATCCTGGGAACACATCCACGCTTGACAAACTTCACACAGGAATAGGGGATGACATTTATCTTCATCGGAGGGAGATCTCTCTGCAGCTTTGAGCCTTTTAACAGTACTTACCACTTAAACTGAACATCTCAGTCCAAGGAAAAAAGAAAAAGAAGCACTCATAAATGGGATTCAAATTATCAGGCAGATAAGACCTGATGATGTGGTTTACAAGTGCCACCACATTCATAATGTTCTTTTCTATCAACACAGTTTCGTGTTGCAGCATTCACCTTGTCAAGGTGTGATGGGTGAGATTAAGGGGGTTTTAGTATAAGATTTGGCTTGCTATGTTACAATGCAAGTATTTCAACAAGGAAAAAATGAAGAGATGAAGGTATTAGTCCCAGATTCTCACTGGCATTGAGAAACTGTTAATAATGTTGAAATCATCTTATTTGTTAAGAGTATAGCTGATTTTTACAAACAGATTGCATTTGATATATTATACAAGATTGTAAATGCTGAAATGCTGAAAAGAAATTCTTTTTAGGCTTCATTTTATTTTATTTTCTACCTGTAGCAACTGTGTCTCCTGTGTTTTATTTAGACCTGCATTCCAATCGGACCACATTAAGAGAAAGGTTTATCATACCTGTCATACTTTCAGAGCCATTTCCCTCCCTTATGATGCCTAATATGCTCATTCACATTCTCAGGATGAGACCACACAGCCTCTTATACAACAGATAGTTGCAGCCAAACCACCTGATTGGTCACTGATGCGTTCCAGCCGTGCCGGTAATCCCACAATGCATTGGCTAGACGTTATGAAAAATGGAAATGGTTTAAATTCTAACTCACGGTAACCAGGGAGCTCGAAGACAATCTGTCTTGCTTTCTCCACTGTATCATACTCGTATTTGTAAATTATTCGCGCTGACTGTTTTAAAGAAATGATATGAGGCTACATCACCGTTGTACACAAAATCATTGCTACAGAATCCTCTCTTGGATTTTATTGCTATAATAAAGAATGTGTGCTCAAACGTCACTGGGGCTGCCTGCGAATTTCAACACTCTGCTCAAATATGCTTTTTCCACTGGACTATTCCGTTATCCTGAACACATGTTGTCATTGCACAGTGTGCTTTTTCCCTTTTATTTATTTATTTTCTCCTTCTTTCAGTGCAGTTTATGTATACTAAAATCTTCTCTTGTGAGTTATTGTTATGACATTGTTATTAGCTCTGCAAAACCTCTTATGACGGAGGCCACGGTGGAGGGATGGTTCAACCACACACGTGACATTAACATGGGAGACTGCTGGTTTCATTACATACATCATTCATGACATTTTACCTGACCTAAAAAGGGCTTTATTGTGTGTCTGTATTCTGTTTATGCACAAACTATTTGCTTCTCAGGTAGCAATGTAAACATTTTAAAAGCATTAAATGTGTAAATAAATTGAAAAAAAATTATAAATTGCAAAATGATACTAGTCACCAGAACAGCACAATGAATTGGCTTGCAGGGTTAATGCTCTGTCAGGCATGTGGCTGATGCTTTCAGGGTACTATATTTTTAAAATTGCACCATAACACCAAAGGTCAGTATTGACTGGTGCCATTGTGTGCCAAACCATGCAGACTCGGACTCAGTTTGTATTGTGTAACTTCTTGCTATGAGTTAAACACAGGGTGGCCTTTGATGTAACGATTATGTCATTCAGATGGGCCTGGATCTAATGAGTTAAACCGTGAACCAATCCAGCAAGAGAAAGCTGAAGACCAGCTCAACAATATGCCATTAATTTTGGATCACAGCATTCTGCTTATCAAAATATTTTGCTCAGCCTTTCATCAAAATACCTCAGTAACCTTGGAATCTGTCAAAACATTTTGGGTGCATCGAGTTTACCTGACGGCGTCCGATTCCATCAGAATAGATGTCTAAAATATTCCAACGTCACAGATTAGTGGGTGTTTTGTTAAACAAAGGCGGGTTTGATTCTGAGCAGAGCTCAGTACTCCACCTCTCAAGCATTACATAAAGCGTGAGCCTCGACTTGGCACGGACTGCCTGTAACGACGCTACATGAGAACATGACTGAGCAATGCTAAACCCATGACCCCACTTACACTTGTACCCCTCATCATCCCGCCACCCCCCTCTGTGCCTCATTCTCTCCATTTCAATATTTCTCCGCCCTTCCACTGTTTCTCTTTTTAACAGCTCACCGTGTGTTCTGTTGTATTAAAATATAAAGTTTTTTAGCATTATTTTGGCTGACTGCTATTCAGATCTTCATTAACATCATGCAGTAGTGGAGGGACAATCCAGATCTTTGGCTTAAAACAAGTAGCAATTGCACAATGTAAAAACACTCGATTACAAGTTATTTCAAGTCCTGAATGCAAAAGTCAAGAACTCAAGTACTAATGAAGTATTATTGGAGCAGTATTCTGACACCTGGTAAAGCTGGATGTCATTTGAATTTGAATTTTTATAATCTTTTACAATGGATCATATTTTATAAACTGAGCACGTTTTGTGAGTAAAATCTATGAAACTATCAAATTCTACTTGCAAAATATAGTGGAGTAACAGTGAGTTGCATTAAATAGAAATACTTGGGTAAATTACAAAATACAATTACCTCAAAATTGTACTTAGATGAAAGTAAAGCTCTTATTTTGTAAATGTATTCAGTCACAGTGCAGGATAGATGTTGTATTTGCTTAGTTAAAGTACCAGTAGCACTGGGCTGGATAACTTTAGTGGTAGCAGTACAAATAGCAGTACTACTTGTGGTATGAGTGATAGCACAGTACTAGAAGTATGAATAGTACTTAACCCTCCAGAGTCTTGGGGTAAAATAGCCGTTTTTTACTACTTTTCATTTTACCTTTGTGTTTCCCATTAAAACTGTTTAGCTTGCTTTCTTTGTGTTTGTGTCTTTGACGCTGACAGGCGGTCCGAGACTCTGAAGAGTTAAAGAAGTAATAAAATTAGCAAAATATTCATATTCATAGCAATAGAAATAATACTAGTACCGTAGCAATGATAGCTCCAGTAGCAGCAGTGTAGTAGACTAATAGTAGTAGTGGTTGTAGTAAGAGTAGGAGTGGTAATGCAGCAGTACAGCAGTAATACTAGTAGGAGAAATAGGGACAGTAGTAACAGCTGTTAGGATAACTTTAGAGTCTGAGCAGTCGAGGTAAAACTAGATAAAATTGCAGAAGTGACAACAGCAATAAATGTGCTGGGAGTGGTGGTAGCAGTATTAGTAGCTGATGTAGCAGAAGTACTTTTACTTCTTGTTGTTTTTGAGTCTGGCTTCCTCCCTCCACCTGCCTGCTGCGACTTGCAGTACGGCGGGTCCAGTCGGTACACTTTGTACTGTAACACAGTCTGTGATACTGTAGCCTCAAATCTCTCTCACCCTATTCATTTTGTGTCTAACTCTCACATCTCTCCTGTCACTCTTTTAATCACACATCAAAAGGCTGCTCCGCTTGATCACAGTGAAATCAAATCATATCAAAATATCATTGCTTTCGCCGGCTCTGTTGTTCTTAAGATGGCAAATGGTCTGCATGTGTATCGCGCCTTTCTAGTCATTTTGACTGTTCGAAGCGTTTTTACATCACATCCTCATTCGTTGGATCGAACCAACGACCTTACGGTTGATAGACGACCCCCTCTACCTCTGAGCCACAAGAGTGATGATGTTCACTTTGCATATTTTTGGTGGAGTGTAGCCAAGGGGTGTCTCTATAGTCTCTATCACTTAATATTGGTAACGCACTTGTTACTGCCTCTCTGATCGTGTAAAATATTGGGTATTGCACAGAGACAAAGACGGACAGAGAAGACAGAAAATAGAGTTAAACTAACTAACATCAACATCTGGCTACCGTGCACCTCCACAAAAATACAAGTGCATATTGAGATTACAAGTACTGCTGAAGTATGGAGATGACAAGAACTATGACACGATTATACCTTCTCCTTACCATGATTGTTTCTCACATACAATTGATAAGAGAATGTAAATGTTAGTATTTTGGCTTCATAATCAATGACACATCCATCCTTCGTTGTGGTGGTGCTGTGAGAATCAAGGATAACACCCTGAGGTGGGGAGATATGACTGGACCACCAGACCGCCTCAACAGAGAGGCATAAATCAGAGTTTACACTCTTGGCTCCACAGATAAGTTCCACTGAAGAAGCAGTATGGAGGGACACCTCACACAGAGTTGTTGTTGTTGTACTGAGACTCATGTTAATCACACTGTGGGGACACAGACCTCATGACACAACCACACTGTGGGGACTCAAATTTAGTCAAAGTCTATAGTGAAGCCAGGAAGCTCATAGCAAAACTGTCTGTCTTGATCAGTCATTATAGATACTGTTTGTACATTCGCAACACATAAGTATAGATATTTATATGATTTGTGCTGCCTGTGGAGAATCTGCTTTGTTTAGTGCACCACAAAAAAAAAAAAGATAGGGGAGTAAAAAAAATGCAGGTGGTCCTGTAATAATGCGTAATAATACCCACCTCTGTCTGCACACAGACCTGGATTTTGTTCAGCCGAGGTTAGTTGAGCTTGGTTAAGTTCAGTTCAGGCCAGGTTTGGTTAAGTGGTTAACATGCCCCATTAGCCCCACCACCACTGACTAAAGGTCTGTCCCAGCTCGGACCACCCCGCCCACCGCCCTGTTCAGTGACAGACCGATCATTGTCTTGCCACCTATGCAGCAGCCGAGGATTCTTTGGGGATTGGATAAACGCAGGTGAGTTGCCGCTTTGACAGGGAAGTGAAATATTCCTATATTGTATAAACATTACATCACCCTCCCTATAAGTTGTAACTGGCAATTGTCCACAAGTTATTAGATTGAGGAACCTGACTCTTTGTTTCTTTGTTTCAGTGTTCCCCATTGTGGCTCTTTAACTGAAAGCAAAGGACAAACTTCACTGGAACTTTAGACAGATTTCTTTATGATTGTGGCCATGCAAAATGACTATTTGCAGAAGTTTTTGAATATTTGTCCTAAAATATTGCTCATTTGGGAAAAAAAAAAGAAAAAAAGAAATGCAGTTATATTTAAGAATTGCAAATCAGCTGTAAAAAAAAACTAGACTGACAGAAATTGCAGAGGCTGAACAGACTGTTGTAATGTACCTTTTCTCTTATTTTTTCCCCCTAAATTGGGTCCATATGCTAACCTCAGTGGAACACACCATACCTTTTACCGTTTTAGTACTTTTAGTACTAAGAAAATAATGAGTGACAAATAGCCCAAGAGCAAATGCTGGCTGAGAACACCAGATCTTAAATTTGCATCATCATATTTACAAGGTTTGTGAAGGTTAATATTGAATTGCAAATAATCAATTTAATTGCAAAAAAAAAAGGAAAAATTGCATATCATCGATTGGGAATTTGGTGAATTTGTGTTCATTCTTGTAATCAGAAAAATCATAAATTCCCAGAGGCACTGAGGGACACAAAAAACTGCCCAAACAAAATACTGACGTTTTCAAATGGTAGGCTACGGTCAACCAGCGAAAAATTATAGTGCATGTCAATGTATTATGGCTCTTGTTTCACCTTTACTAATCATTTTGGATTCTCTGGGTATTCTGCCTCCTTCTGCAGTCTGTGGATTGAATGCAGTTTCATTGCCAACAGACATTCAGCACCACAACTCTACTGGGGCTGACAGACAAATATTATTATCATCTACAGGATAAGCTCTGTTTAAGACCAGGATATTTTCTTTTATTACCCCTTGGCACTTTTAAAACATTCCTCTTGTTTTTTTGTCCCTCCTCCACTCATCTATAAAAATCTGATAAAATAACCAGACTTAAACACTTTGGAAGCAACTGAATATCTTTCTTTTTTTGGTACAAGTCACACAGTATATGCCCCCTTTTTACTCTTCAATGTAAACTAGACGTTTGTTAGTTTAAGAAGATCTGTGTGTGTGTGTGTGGGGGGGGGGGAGACAAAGGAGAAGACAGCACTCATACCAAAGGGTCACAAATCTGTAAAGGCTTTTCTGTGATATTTTCCCTTCCCAGACAAAAGGAGTTGGCACAGGAACACATCTGCGATGCTTTTCTGACACTGTGAAGTGACACTTTTAAAACATTGTTATGGTTATGCTTATATTTATTATTCTGAAGAATCTGTGAGAAAGTATTTCAACATGCATTCTCAAGATAGAAAATGTTGCATGTATAGACACTCGGTATGTTTGGAGTGCAATACATTGTGACTTTAGGTCCAGTACATGAAGATCTTGTCTGAATGTTGAAGTTTATCATTAAAAAGTTAATAATTTCAGGATACCTCTGTAATACCATCGGCATTTTTTTTATTCCTACTGGAGGCTGTCGGCCAACTTTCTTGCTAGCAACATTTATACACTTCATGGAGTCGTTTGATTCATTGTTAGTGTCAATAAACATCACTCAATGCAGGTTTGAGTAAAAACTTTTAATCTCATTTCCCTTTAAACTCAGAGTGCTCACAGTTTAAGGATGGTTTATGATAACTAGATACTAGGTACTGGACTACAACATGGCCCCCAATCAATCCAAAGAAAGGTTTCTCCATCCTGGTTGTTTTCCACATTGTGCAGCCTACAGCCCATGCATGCTAGAGTGTACTTTCCAGCCCATGTCTTTGAATGGGAGTCAATGGGGAAAATGTCGTTTTTGCTCAAGTCTTTTGTACAGCAGCACAGTTTGTCACTGGGACAATGATCAAGGCTGACTGGCCACTCGGTCTGAAGTGATACATCCAGTCTCATTGTATTGCGTACAAAACTGCCTTAACTTTGTCAGAAAACAATGTGTTCATGTGGGGTCCCATTAACTATGTTAAGAAGCTGACAGAGAATATTTTTTTCAGGGGCTTTAAAACTTTATTTGGCACCCCCCAGTGGTCGTATAAGAAACACTATGGCAGACAATCATGAATTTGACATTAAAGATAATCACAATTCCCATAATTGTCGCATTTTTTCTAGAAGCAAAAACGCCATCAAAATCTGATTCTCTGACTACAAAATCTACACATACTGGCTTTGACAGACCTTAGAGCAGAATTGTATCAGGATACACCGAGGAACTGAGTCAAGAAGACACTTCTAAAAGTAAAGATCCTTATCACCCTTTTTTTACAACTGTGTTTTTCTTGCAGCTTTGGTCAAATTATCCTGGACAGAAGTTGTCTGGTCTCCCACCTACAACAGGTGTTGGGTCAGCAGGAGCTTCTGCAATGTGATCACAGATAATCTGAGGATAATCTGTGGGATCATACATCACAGCTGTATGAAAACAGTCTCAGTTTTGAACTCCTCCGGCTTCTTGTATGACAGTGAACCCTGTGCAAACAAAAACCCAATGACGGGCAATCCGTCACTATCTGTGCAACCTTTACATGACAAAGCAACAAATTGCTTTTGAATTGCTTTTGCGGGTGAAATCCCAGCTTCAGGGGAGAGTTTTTCTCCTTTTCTCCCCTCTCAGAGCAATGAATCATAAAAATGTGACAAATATGGTTTGACATTGCTTTTTGGGGGCTGATTAATGAGTGTAGCTATAGTCATAGTGGAAAGTCCCACACAGACAAGTTTCAAGATTTCTGTTTAGCGTTGGAGCAGTGAAGAGAAGCTTCTTCATGTGTGTTCTGGCGTTGAGCACAAGTTGGCTGGGTGACATGCAATCAGCCTGTTCCCCTCATGTGAACCTTTACATTCAACTTTAAAGCTTTTTGACTGTGCCAACAGCAACAACAAAAGATGATCAATTAGTCAGCTACATATTGACACTTCCAGCAGTCATAGAAACTACAGCAGTAACAGAAGTGATAGCATAACAAAATGAAAGAAAAATATTATTAAACACAATGAAAGTTGAAAAAAAGATGTTGTGACATGTGATAGCAGGTAAAACACAAGTTTAATTAATAAAATTGATAATGACTGTATTGCAGTTAGATACACCAATTCCAATAGAAAAGGAAAATTACACATTTTACTGACAGTAATGTTTAAAACCCTGTTTGTGTTCCGAGAAGTCAGATTTGCAATATAAAGCAGCCACACTATCCAATATACAACGCTGCTATGATTTCATGTATTGGCTGTGAGCTGAATTGATGAGAGGTAACTACTGAACGTAAATACACTGAATGTCAACAGCAAAAAAATATTATTAATAGCCACTAACAGCATCAAAACTGTGAACTTAAACTTACTTAAAATGCTGCTTATGTGTTAATGTAGCACTAACAATATTCAAATAATATAAATATGATAAATGTAACTCTGATTGGGGTCAATTTGCATAATTAGTACTGACTATCATAGTACTTATGATACTTTAAGAAGATTCAGCTGCTTAAAACTTATTACTTATTAAACTTTTAACTTTTAATGAAACTTTCAATACATCCTTCAGCATGTGGAAAGAGCCAGTCTCAGTTGTGATTCCTGTAGAAAAAGTAGGAAACGGTTGATTACAGTAGTAGTAACAGCAGTAGTGATTATAGTAGTACCTCTAGCTCTAGCAGTAGTATGTAACATAGTACCCAACAGTACTGTAATTCCAGTGGTTACTGGAAGGTGTAGCGGTGAAGTCTTCTGAGGCTGCATTGTTTCAGAGCTTCACCACACAGAGAGGACCTGTTTTAATGCTCGTGAGTATTTTACAGTTGAAGAGTTGCAGCGGTTAAATATGAAATCGTCATCATCAACTATAAAAAGTCACTGGTATTTCTGGTGTCGACGCCTGCGATTGTAACCATGACTTCATACGAAGCTGTTTGGAAACAACCTCTTCATATTCGCTAAACTCTCACCAGTTTATTTTATTTGTCACCTGTAGCAACATGTTCGTCTGTGTTTTATTTAGACGTGCATTCCAACTGGACTACATTTAGAGAAAGGTTTATCATACCTGTCATACTTTCAGAGCCATTTTCCTCCCTTATGAAGCCTAATATGCTCAGTCAGACCACACAGACCACACTGCTTATCATACAACATCTAACAGAAGTGATTGGTCAGTGATGCGTTCCAGCCGTGCCTGCAATTCTCACCGTGTACCGGATAGCTGTGCTTTATCAATGTAATTGGTCTGCTGCTAATAGCAACAAGGTAAAACTTACAAATCTCCTTGCAAATCATGGCTGCACCATTGTAGCTCCGAGTAAAGAACTTTTTGGAGGATGGAAAGTATGCGGTATATATTTAGTCCTGTGAAGAGTTACAATGAAGTCATCTAACAGTTGATATGTCAGCATTTCCCATCCTTAAATCTAATCCCAAATTCCAGTTTCCTGTCACGGACCACCAGGCAATTCTACATGGCAGGATGTGCACAAGAAATAGTTCTTGTAATTCTGTGGAACAAGCTCAACTTGTAAGCTTTCCAAAAGAAGGAGCAATACAGAAACAACCATCCCAACAGACTTGTGACTAAAATGTAGTAATATGGATTAAGAAAAGGGAGATTTCTTACTTTTGAAAAAAAAAAAACGGACATTGTTTTGACTGCGCACAAACAAATAATGCAGTTTGTCTAGATGGGATAGGGCAGCCTTGCAACACATAGTGGTACATATAGGTCATAGATATCTGCCTTTAGATTTGAGGAACTTGTACATTAAATAGTATATAAAATGTAATCTTAGCAGGGTCTACCATATTAGTAATTGTTAACAGTGAAGACGTGCAAATCAATAGCGCACTGGTCCTTTAAAGGCTGACATAAACAAGACCAGAGCAGAAGTACACCAACTTGGGTGACGCATCTTTAGTTCAATGGAAGAGGCACAACTCACAATCTGTTACAATATTTATTTTTGCTTTTCTAGTTTTTACCATGAGTGAAAATTCACTTTTATATGCTGAGAGAATTCTGCGATCCTGAGAGCTTTGAAACCTGTTAAAACGCTGCTGCACGTATTTCAAAAACTCCTGCTGTCAATAAGAAAATAGGCATTCTTGTCATTCTTTTCTTTGTGGTTTTTGTCCCACAGCTGCAAAATAGCTGTAATAACTCTTGTCCCATTACAACAGGCTGTGTGATTTCAGCATTGTTTGGGAATTTCCCTGAAGAAGCTTAATCTTGCAGAATATTATTAAGCCACAAGACTTCATGAAGACTTTGGCTTTGGAAAAGGTGGAGACAATTTTTCAGATGATTCAGCTGCTACAATAATAAACATTGACATTCCTTTCTTTATCTCGCTATCTAGAGTTTCACATACTCTGCCAAAATGAGCAAAGTGTTATTTTTTACTATGCGTGTTATATATGATTATGCACAAGAATATTTTTTAGACATCTTGTCAGGACACCTTGACCCCCGCTAACCCTATTAGTAGTTACATGTAGACTTCTGCCGATAAAGCACTAAATAATGATAAGGTTTTTCATGTTCATGCTTGTTTACTGACATTTTTAGGACCAACAAACAAACAAAACGTTCAAAATGTTCATATTGAACATATCTGCCAAATGTTTGGTGTCAATACTAATACGAATACTAATTTCACTGAAGGCATCAAAAACCATTTGGCTAACAATCTAATTGTGGGATTTTAATGATCTAGTTCAGCTTTGATGAGGACTGTCAAGCTGTGATGTGTGCACATATTTTCACTGACAAGGACTAAAACAGGTCATTGACATTAATCTTGTTTAACTTAGTCCAGGGTTCTATAGCTAAGATGTCAATGGTAAAAAGGATAGGATAAAGGATAAGCTGTTGTGGATAACAGCCTTGGTTAAATATATATCCCTCCCAGGAAGCATTAACATTAGTAACAATAATTTTCCTAATATGATGAGCCAAAATCAAAACCAATGTGCGCATGGTAGAAATGTAGCCAGCGTGCATGATACGGCATGAATACATCCTTGTTTCTGTTATCTTCACCGCCATCTTGACTGTAAGTGAGCCAGCATTAACAGCTGTTGTGTCCAAGTCTGTCCCCCCCATCAGATTTGTTTCCTGTTTCCTGTAGTGGTGCCCACCACAGTTTGGATTAGGTTTAGATTAGGTTATGGTTAGACATGGCTGTGGTCTGGCACTTTCTTAGTTTATGTTTGTTTATGTTATGCACTTAATAATTTTGCTATGTGTTGTATTGTGTATGTGTGTGGGACATTAAAAAAGTTCATTTGATTTGACTTGATCTGATAAAAATAATGGTTGAAGCAGCAATAGCAAATCTTTCAGTCACTTGGGGGCAGCAGAACGTGCTGTAAATGCAACACTGACATATTATTACCTCATAAAGTTGTTCTGGCAGACTTAGTAAATATTTGCCTTTTTACACATCCAGCGGACCCTCTTGCTGTTGATGATTTTTGCAGGTATTTTATCCGCTGTTGAAGTAAGAATACAGTTACTGCAGCTTTAAATTAGAAAAAGAAAAACTTGCTTTTCTGTAGCACAGAAGAAGTCTGTTCCCGCTAACTACGAAATACACACACACAACACCTTTCTACTCGTTGCTGTACGTTAATTCCTCTTCTGCTGGTGACTTTCTTCATTTGCACCCTCCAAAGGTCGTCCAGTCATGGTGCAGTGCTATTGGCAGTCTGTGCTGCTGTGATTGGTGGTGTTGATATGTTTCATTTGGAGGTAACTCTAGCTGCTCATATCTCTATTTCGTCCTCAGAGTCTCCAGAGAGTGCGCTAGAAAACAAAGGCTGCAGGGTCCTTTGTGGGGTACACTTAGGACTGGTTCAGTTTACTGTAAACACACTGGCAGGGGCATCGCAGAGGTCATATATGAGTGTTTGTGTGTGGGTGTGGAGGCTTTTGTCACGGTGCTTTCAAAGAGTTAAGTTGCAGTCAGTGATGGAGACTGAAACAATGGGAAAAAAGACCACTTCTCTTTAAACAGTGGGGTGGAAGTAGAGATGAATTGAGATGATGGCGTATTTTTGCTGAAGTGAGTGAGTTTGACCTGTATGGGTTTAATATTTTCATATTTCTGAACTAAAGATCAAAATGGGTAATATCCATTTCAAGATTTTTTAATACATATATTTGAAAGAAAAACAATAATATTTCCATTTTATCCATGTAATGAAATAGTTCTTGGACAAAAAATTATATATATATATATGTGTATATATATATATATATAGTGAGGAACGGCAGTTGTACAACCACTTCAAACTGACGTAAATGTTGGTTTGAGTTGTATGGTAGTAGTACAAATAGTAATAGGAGAAAAAAAACTGTTGTCATCTCTTGCAGTGACCTATCAGAAGAGGTCGGTTAATTGTTGGCTGACTAGTTAGTGGGTGATCACCTTAGAGAAGATTTATTTGGTGTTTGCCATTTGTTACCTTGACCCTCAGCAGTTCTACAAACACTATGAGGTACAGACTCCGATGGGGCTCTCTGGTTGTGTGTGTGTGTGTGTGTGTGTTTGTGTGTGTGTGTGCAAGCATGTGTTTGTACGCTTGTACCTCTTCCGAAGAGAGGTCAACCAGTCAACTAGGTGCTGAGGGAACAATTTTTCACAGGCTTTGATTTGCCTGTGAGTAAGTTGGCAAGTATGCTTTCAAAGTCCAGTAGTCTGCGGTCCCAGCAGACCACCACAAAGGAGCTAATCCCCTCTATCACAGCCAGCGCAAACACATTAGCCACACAACATCAACACTGCACTCAAGAGCCCCATTGACAAATCCTCCCTGCCTTCTCAATGAAATTCAGACGAGGAGCCACAATGTTCCCTTCCCAGCAAATTGAGGGGCTTAAATGTTGAAATTCATGATGCTGTGAAGAATAATTCAAGCTGCAGTTTGCAATGTTGTCATCTTAAATAAACAGCAACTCAGTAAGATGCACACATATAGTCCGTGTGTGTTTCTGACTCATTGTATAATTGAACTTGGCTTTTTGATGATATCAAAGGCACGACATGGGAACAAAATACAAACTTTTAGTAAAGTAAAAGTGGATAAGGCCTGTTTGGAAAAAAAGAAAACCTGAGCTTTCTTGTTGTGTGCTGTTATGTTTGCTGTCTGTCTGCTACCCCTGCTGGTCTCAAACTTGCAGGTTCCTTCAGCCTAAGGCTAGATGTTTAAAAGCAGACAGGTCACATCATTATGACTGACAAGTATCGGGACATGAACTTGACCCAGGTGGAGCTAATGAACTTCCTGCCTCCAGGCCAATGGCCACGTATTGCAGCTTTAATTGTGCTGATTACAATCTACAACAGAAACAATATAGAACGTAGTCATGGACAGATCACGAGACAACAGGCCCCTGTACATAAACACTTACAAGGCCCCTCTTCCTACCTACCATAGCAATCTTTTCCCACTTTGCTCACGGTTGTAGCACATGTTTTTATTGTATTTTTCAGTGTTTTCCAGGTTCAACTTTCCTGTGAGGTTTCTGTTTTCTGATTCTGAGGCAAACTGGAGCTGTCTAAACCTTTTTACAGATTACAGATCTACATGCGGGGTCACGGTGAACCCTCCAGCAGCGTTTTCTGCTGAGTTCACAGAGGGACTTTTTCCTTCAGTGAGCTGTGGCAGGCCGTTCTGCAGTTTGTGAGCGTTTCTGTTACTCTGTGACTGGAGAGTGTCCTTCAGCTCTGAGTGTTTGAAAACTTTGAGGAGTGCCGAGGGACAGAGAGGCTAAGTGAAGAGGTTATAATATGCTTTGAGAATGAACGAGCACAGAAGTTGAACCTGCTGCAGATTGTGGAGGACTTTGCAATGCAGACGACTCAAAAAATGCCCTTTAGAGAGATCAGTACAACAAAACCTTCGCTGCACAGAGAGGGACGTCAACAAATGCTGTGTAGCGTAGCAATGTAGCATTGTGTGCACACTACCTGGCGTGTAAAAACTGTGCAGCTCTTTGCGTTAATATTCAACCTCTGTACCACTGCAGCTTGTTCCACCTACTTTGGTGTCAATAAACATCATTTTGTTTGATTGTTTGAGTTTTGTCTCTATTCTGGTTAATTCTACTGAGGCTACACTGAAGAGACCATTGTATATTTATAGGATTCAAGGATTCAAGGAACTTTATCGTCATTATATAATTGATAATCAACTGTATGCACAGGCAAAGCGCATAGAAATATAATTAATTGTTGGTTTGGACATCAGGGCTCATGTTACTGATGTCGTTACACTAGTGTATACATTGACATTTAACGCATTTATTTTACAGCCTAAAGGTGTTCTTTAATTCAACAGTGGCATCATATATCACCCTCCCCGCCCACACAGACACTTTTATCTACATATTTTTTACATTTTTACACAAGACCTTTTATTTTTATTTGAATAAAAGTTCACTAAAGTAACAGTACTTTTACTCAAGTAGAATATTCTAGTACTCTCTCCATCTCTGCTGCTGGCGGTGTGAAAACAGAATTAGTGTCAGGCTCCTGAGAGGACGTCATCAGAGGCACAATGGGGAGTGGGCAGCGGGCCTTTGGGCCCCCGTGAGGGTTGTCGGCACCCGAGTGAGAGCCCCGTGGACTCCCAGCTGTTCTATGCAACATGCTGAACAGTAGGGGGTCGCCCTGTGTTTGTTTAAAACTAACAGGAGTCCCATTAAAGTCCTGACTCCCCTCATTTAGGACTGCCATGGGGACACAAAGGACAGCCCTGGGAAGCGGCACGTTGCAAGGGACACCAATTATTGAGGCGAGGACACAGGCCAGCTTGTTCGTGCTCAGGGACATGTCAACTCGTTGGACGACCCCCTCCGTCAAACCCATTGACCAGAGCGTACAGAGAGGCATCTTAATTGGTGTTGGGCAAACAGATTTTGTCACAAAGTTGCAAAGGAAGCTAAGTAGCTGAATGTTCACATTGTCCAACCCCTGACCTGGGCTTCAGGGACCATTCCGAGACATCATTATGCTCCATTACTTTGAGTAATCGTCTCAGACTCATCCTATACCGCAGCGGGGAATTCAGGACAGTAATTAAAAGCAATATTCTGACAATAATGACAGCGTAAATAAAAAGTGAGCCCTTTTCTCTTTGTACAGTGATATGATAGTGGCGAGGGGTAAGTTTTGGCACAGGAAGTAGCTGGTAGGGTCTTTGAGCTGCACCAAATTGAGTTTTTTGACAATGAGGGGGTCGTCTCAGTCTACTTCTTTGCTCCAACTTGTGCCCCCCAGTCCTCTTCAACTGTATCCCCTATTTGGACCCCCCGAGTCCCCGCTCTTCCCTCCCTTTCTGCCTCTTTCATTCTGTTTTAAAAGGGATTCTGTTAGAGGGAATCACTTGACATCATTAGTTTTGGAGAGCGGCCACCATGGCAGGGTTGCTTGTCTTGGCTCATGAAAACATATGTCAGATTAGCAGCAGAGGACCTGTGTTTCGACCTCAGGTGAAAGGTCTGCATGAGTTTTTATTTGTTTGTTTGTTTCTTACTGTTCTTCCGGTTGACCTGGGTTAGACAATTTTCCCACATTATTCTTTGCATTAGTTTGGCCTGTATGATAATACAGTTGTTTTTTCTTTGCCATTTTTCCGCTCCACCTTTTTTTGTAACTTTGTATTTGATTTTGATATGGAGTTATTTTAATATGTAGATACACGAAGACAAAGAGTATTTTGACTTTGGTCTGATCATGAGTATAACTAGTCCAATCTCTTGAAATGGTTAATGAGCACAATGTCTTAAGAAAGAAAGAAATGAATAAATATATTGAAAGCTTGTTTCGTTATTGGACCAATAACACATCTTATCCTTAACTTTACCCAGGCTATTTTAATTAAACCCAATAATAATCATTAAGGATGATACAGCGTGTTCATTTTTTTGGTATTGTTGGAAAATCCCATTCCAGATAACTGAACATTTAGAATTTGCTTTATGTTTAGCTTAAGAGTTCATGTTCATTTAGAACTGTAGATTTGTTGATAGGATGAAGTTGATTCCATTTCACACTGAAGGTTTGTGTTACTCCTTGGTATGTCTGACTAAAAAATAAGATGATAAAGTCTGAGTAATGGAGCTAATTCATATGAAGGATTAAAACAACCTTGATTCATTGTTACCAGGCAGTTCATTAATCATGATTTTCAGGCCTTTATTGTGAAATGTCTTTGTCTCATACAGCAGCCAGACAGCACACCAGCATGACAACCACATTTTAGTTTCTTCCGGCTCCTTTTGATGTGGCTCACGGCCGTGACTGTATGTTTTTCATACTTTGCTGATCTTTTTATACAATTTGACCTTTTAATATTTGCGTCTCCTTTTGAATATTTATTTTCTTTCTTTTTATTTCATTTGAGGAATTTTATGCAACGTTTTGTTTTAATTCCCTCCTTTGGTCAATCTAATCCAGTGGTTTTTGAAAACACATTTCAAACAGAATGCGCTAACAAAATGAAGTTATTGCTTGGCTGATTGACTGATTCATTAATTTAATAGCTCAGTGATGTACTATTGATGTACCGCTATCAACAATCATCTCTCTCTCATTGTTTTTCTGACTCTTTCATTTAAAATCATTCTACGTCTTGTTTTGAAAGAGTCACAACATCCCTGCGGCTCCGATAATAACCAACTTAAGATTTAAGAACACATATTTAAGAAGATGAACAAACAGAGGATGACACATTATCAGATGAAGGGGAAGATAATGAGAAAGCAGAGAACATTCATTGACTCACAGAATGAATCATCGTTTAATAGTACCATCAGTTTGATGTCAACAAAAACCCCTGAACAGAAGACAAATCAAACTAAGTTCTCCATATGTCATGAACACATCTGAGCTGGACAGCATTTGCAAAATGTATTAATGTATGTGACGCTCCAGACGGGTGGAGATCAGGACTGTTCAGATATCAGGTAAGTTGCCACTTGCTGAGCTAATGTGATTTCCAAAAACTCTCCAGTAAACTTACTGGCACTGCCCGCTTTGTTTTACATAACAAACCTCCAAATCTGGCACTTATACAGACTTGAACAAATCACAGTTCTTTCAAATAATATTTGACTCCACCTAAAACAAGAAAACGGTTCAAAGCATCCATTAATTTGTCATCCTACAAATGCAGCATCTATACTCAAAAATCACTGATATTTCTGTTACTGGAAAAAGGCATCACAACTTAAAAATCTGGCCTTGATAGAATCAAGCAGCTTCTGCTCATTGGTGGGAAAGTGCTGATTAATTGTGTCGTAGCCCTGTGAGAAAGTACGCCCAGCGCAAAGCACTAATTATGGGCCCTGCCTGGCCGAGAGAAAAGGGGGCAAAACTCTCAACAAAGGCTCATCTCATATCTCAAGACAATGAGGAGCCAAAAGAATAGGAGAGAGGAGAAGTTAATGAGCTGTGTCACCTGGCATCTGTTGATGCTGGGACAAGGCCTGGCTGGAGTGTCTGTGTGTGTTTGTGTACATATGAAAGAGAGACGAAGTTTTTATGGATGTTTACATGTGGTTTTGTCTGGTTCCTCACTGTGTGTCCCTTTGCCTCAGCGTTAACACCATACAAGAGCCACGACAGTGCATCAGGTTAAAGTGGCAGGTAATTCAAAGGTGTGAATGAATACCATAAGGAAAAAATTGTTTATACCCATGTTTGATGCCAGCATGCGGTAGGAAGCTTTCTCATTGTCACTGCCCATAACTTAATCTGCATTAAAGGTGTGTTTTGAAGGGTACAATCTGTACACAGAGCAGAAAAATGCATGTTTTTGTTAGTGACAAGTACAGAAAAACACAAAATGCTGATTTTTAAAGTCAAACCTTGCAATTATGTAGGTGAATATATACGTTTCATTTATGTGATCAAACATATTATCAGTTGGAGCTTTAACTGTCAAAAATCAATATTTCACATTGAGTTGGAGCAATATGGAGTAAGGCTGACACTTTACACCTACTGACCTTTACTCTGACCCTCATTCATAACATGCTGGCCACATGCTGTTATGAGGAGAACACCAAAGAGGTCTGGCTTTCCAGAAACTGTATGTACAGTAAGCACATTTGTAATCCTGTAAAAACACAACTCAGCCATGTGTTCAAAAATACTTTGAGAATCACAGTGTTTCCCCTGTGGATTTCAGTCATAAAAGGCAACCAGTCGACTGTGGTTTAGTGTTTAGCATGAGTTTAGAGGGGCGGTAGCAGCACTCCTGTTTTGACAGTAAATGACGTGACGTGAAACTGCATTTAATGGCACAAGGTATATTATAGCTTGAACTCTATTTTGTTTGGCGTTACAGATTTGTTTTTTACTGACCTTGAGGGACAATTTCAGTAATATTCAGAGAGACAAAACTTGTTTTATGTCTCAAAAGGAACAAATTTCTGTTGACAAGGCTAATTGTTAAGTGTGTGGTTGCTGATCCCGAGGCCAAAGAACCACTTTTGGTTGTTCCACTAAAATTTTTATAACTTACGCAGAACCACAAAGTTTTTCTCTAAATTGACACTGCTCTCTAGTCATACTGTATCCATTGTGCACAGTTTCAGAGTGCTGAGATTTTCTAATAATAGAATATAAACTACTTGGCAGGCAGGACTGCATTTAAAGATTCCACCTCCTTTGAAAAGGGGCTGGGCTTTGCAAAAGGGAATTCTATGTTTCATTTTGAAGTTATTGGTCCAGTTCCAAGACCATCTAGCCTTCAATGATCAAAGGTCGAGTCAGAGAAAAGCCTAGCAGGAGGCTTATGCAAAAATGTCGTCTCCTTATTGCGAATCAGCCGACATGTTGGAAACCATCGGCGCTCGTTTAAATGTCAATATACCCAGATGCAGTTTGGCTGTGCTTGGTCAAGTTTGAAGTATGTGCATGGAGAAAAAAAGAGAAAAGCTTCTTGCTTGCATAAATAGAATTTCGAGGGTTTCGAAAGTTGCATTGATTAAATTCCTCGACCATGTACAAGGCTGATTTTAACTCCCAGTCCTTCAGAACATTGGAGATCTGTAGACATCTGTGATGCACAGGATAAAACGTTAGCAATTTAAATGGGAAACAGTGCAGTATACGTATTTATTTCTAGCAGTTTTAATCTTTCCATCTTTTCAAATTTTTTAAATGGCATTCACATTACATATTCATGTCTCTGGTTGTTGCTTGTTGCAGGAAATGTTTTTTTTTTCTTCACAATAACATCATCATTTTTGTACAGGGGAGATAATAAGCAGTTGGAGGAGATGATGACAAGTGAAGGGACATAAAACACTCCCTGAAGTCATCTCAGCTACTTCTCTTACTGCTTCCCTGGCCCAGACGAGCAGGATCTTCAGCGCTGATCCATTATGTTAATGGTGAATTACTGGGTCACACATCAAGCACTATGCTTCCACCTTTAAAAGCAGGCCAGACGTCCAAAATCCCATGACGGAACGGGGGACTTCTGGGTCTGTTGGAGGTAACTACCGGAGTGGAGTGGAGGGGGGTGCCTGATAGCATCGCTAGGAATTTAAACAGAAGTATTTTTTTCTCCCTCAAAGCCGCCATCTTTCAGTCTGACGGTTACTGTAAACATCATTCCTGCACACAGCATTATAAGACATGCTACTCCACATTCCTTTAGCACTTTTAAAAGATGGAAAAATGTCTAAAATATTGTATGTTTACTGGCCAGAAGAACAGAGCATTTACATCAAAGTAAGTTGTGTTTTAAGTGCTCAGAGGTTAGCAAAGGTACATCTCGGACCATCTTCTACACTCTTGACAAATAATAAGATGATTTATTTTTCTCCTGTTGTGACTTCCGTGCCACTCACGAGAGCTGTGACGTGGTTTACGATGCAATATTTAATCCCATTTCATCAATACAAGTGTATCATAGTTTCTGACACTGAAGGATGAACATGTACAAAGATGAACTGCTACTTTCTTTGCCAAAAATACTTTTTATACTTATGTAATGATGTCGATGTTTAAAAAAAGCACAAACTGTGACCTCTCACTGATATAAAAAGCCTTCAGAGGTGTTGCAAAAGGCCTTTCTCAATTTAAAAAACACTGACTTTAAAAGCAGTCCTAACACTTTGGGTTTGTATATAAAAATGCATACCTTGGCAGCATGCAGAGAAGGGAATGTACTCTATGTCCTACCAATCACTACCTGCAGCATTTCTCTTTTAGGCAGGATGATATTCAAAGCGCACATCACAAAATTCCAGTCTAAACTGGAACACATTACAATAAAGACATAAAATAGGTCATTTTTTTAAAATATAGTCCTCATTTTATTAACAGAGGCCAAATAAAACTCATCACATTTTATTTACAAAGGGAGGCAATAAATATCTTAATAATAGTCATAAAATTATTTTTGCTTACATTTGTTTAAAAAAATCATAAATGTGTCATGTTGTTAGTAGCAACTCATACAAAAACCTGCCGGCAGACAGGTGAATACATACTACTGGTGAGAGGGGGCTGGAGTTTGTTGTCAGTGAGAGAAGGAATGACAGAAGCACAGACTTTTCTCTTCAGGATTCAGACACAAACTCTACCACATGTCACTGAAAATGTTAGCACAATTCTGGACAAGTTGGTCATCTGAGGAGAAGTCTTAATTGTCAAATGTGGATTTATGAAGTGATCAGGGTTGGTCAGGGCAACAGAATTCCTGCCTGTGGATCGCTGATTTGACAAACAAGCACAGGGATAAGCCTTACCGAAAGCATCTTTGAGACGTTCATCCAGTGAGAGTGACAGGAGCGAAGTCCAAAGATGATTTTGGAAGAAAAAAAAAAAAAAACAGAGGAGCTCAGTTCAGCTCGGCGTCGATTGAAAGGTTCTTGACATTAAGTGAACACAGACAGTCAGACTCGGTAAAGATAAACAGAGAGAACAAGGAGGTAGAGGAAGTCTTCATCACCAACCCCAAAATATTAGCTAGCTCACGCTCAAAGAATCAAGGCATCCTTTTCTGGAACAACTTTAACACATGCGAGGAAGAGCTGTTAAAAAGCGAGCCCAAGAGGAGACGAAAGGGATTAACATCCGTCTCCCAAATGTGATGAAGTTGGAAGACTTTGTGGAATTATGAATCACATCAGCGGTTATATTTTTGTTTGTATTGTTTTCGCGTGTGTGTGTGTGTTTAAACAAGACTAAAGCCACGGCTGCTGCCCGACTAGTCAAAGCATGTCGTGTTTTAGCTGAATCACAGGCTGCATGGAAATGTCAAGGAAATCACACATAGTACTCGGGAGGGTTCAGCGCATTCCTGGAGCCACGAGTGAAGCTGAGGTTGAGAGATGTATGGAAAAAAAAGAGGAGGAGAAAGAGAGAGACCTGTAAAATATTGCACTCAAAGCTACACAGTTATCCCGGCAGCACAGTGTCACCTGCGACCGCCACCTCTCTCCGTATCATCTCCATGGTGTCTGATTCCAGTGGAAAGTATGGGATCCGCGTTGTCAGGGGCAACACAAACAAAAACCGACAGGTATTCCAATAAATCTCTAGTTGGCTGATTTTTATAACATTGCGTCAGCTCCCGCTTCAGCCCCCATTGTCAAAAAGAAAGTATGCCTTCGGCTTGCAGTACAAATGTAGCTGAGGACGACGGCGACAGGAATTCTCTCAGAGGTCCTTAAGTTTATCCAGTATAAATAACATGACAGACACGTTAGCACAATGACATCAACCCAGAAGAATCCAAGAGTTAGGAAATATTCAGTCATCCTGAAATACAAAAATAAAACATCTTTGACTTTTTTTGTTCTTTTTGTCTGTCTTTCTTTTACAGAAGTGAAGTCTTTAAGGTGATTCTGTTCAGACAAGAAGCTTGAGATTTCCCCAGAGGAAAATTAGTGCTGTCCCATTGCTCTCATCAGTTCCTCTTGGAGTTGGGTTTTAATCGGCGAGCCCTTCGTGTCCGCTTTGTTACTGTGGTGAAACGAAACTCCTCCAGCGGGTCCACCCTGCCCTTCGGCGGGCGCTTCATGAAGTGGACTTCCTGTTGCCTCTGCGTGGTCCGTGAGCCTTTCTTGGGCCGACCCTTCCTGTTGAAGCCGAGGTACCATCCTTTGTACTTGGCCGACACAAGAGCTGTGTAGTTGTTCTCCAGGAATTCTTCGACAAAGACGCACTCCTGCTTCCTTCCATCGGGCTGAAAAAAATAGGACATTAATTAATTATTAACATGGCAGCATGACCTCTTTTTCAACTAACATTCTGGCTCATTTCCATTGCATCAGTGTTTTCAGACTCAGTTTGCTTTTTCTCTTGGGGTTTTGTATAAAGTAGCATAGAGTCTAAAATCCTGGTTGTGTGTTGAGAACATGAATGTTGACATTGTAAAATTGAAAACATTGAAAAGTTGAAAAAGTTAGCTAACAAATGACATTGCGCTTTGAGATTTGTACCTCCAAATGTAAAGTGCATTATAAATAAAATGTATTATTATTATTATTATCATTGTGGGTAATGTGTTCATTCGTTTCATTGCAGAGTTTGAGTTTTCTATCAATTCCATGTCTGTAGTCTAAATATGTAGCAATAGCCAGGAGCAGTTAGCTTAGCTTAGCATAAAGACCGGAAAGTCTTTATAATTAACACACAGATAAAAGATCAGGTATCAACCTCTAACTCTTGGCAAGGAAAGGAATTTCCCTAAATAATGAAGTATTTCTTTAAGATTGGGGGGTTATGTATTCATGAAAAGATCTAATTAGTTTATGAGATATTAAGGTGATTTAGATATTAAAACAGTAAATACTGATGGGAATCTAAACACTACAGCATGCTGTACTATAATCACAGCATCCTGAAAACATCTTTGTTAGGAAAGCAACTCAACTGTTCACAGTGAGGCTTGCTTATTATCCAAGGCAGGAGCATAGCGTTTCCAGAAAAAGACAGTGTTGCTGAATTTCTAAAATTGGGGTGGCAGTAAAATCTCTGAGACACATCTCAAAAGCCCATAGCAACAAAACTATTTGCATATCTACATAGCAATAGGGGTAAGTCAGAAATATGGTTTTCTGAAATTTGGGTGAAAAGAGTAAAAGTAAAAATCTTGACTGGGGAGCTTAACTGAATCTGTCCAAATTTCTGTCGTTTACTGTACAATTTATTTTCATCTTTAAGCATGCTGAAAGCCGCCTGCAATCAGTAATTTTATTTTATCTGATATTTAAAATAGTCCTATAGTGGTTTAAAGGATGAAGTCAAAGAACATTTTTTAAACAAATGAGGCCCCAGCAATTGAAACTGAAAATGCATGTCTCTAACAGATGACCATGGTGAGAGAGTGAAAACTTGTGTGAATTACTGCAGCCCTTCCGATGCTGACAGCATGAGTTATTAATGCAACAAAATCACTAGTGTGCCTCAGCAGTGTACGTTTTCAAATATTAACTTCTTTTCCATATCGAAGCGGTCGTCCGCAGAGTCACATGCAGTCATCTCGCGCTTGTGGCCACCTGGTGTGACTAAGTGATATAATTGCAATGGCATTCCTCCTAAGTGACCATTAGTCTCTCAATGCATTGTGGTGATTGCAGTCAGTAATTGACTGATCGAGTGTCAAAGGAGTAGGCCGATTACGTAATGGAAGAAGGGCTGTGAGTTATCAAAGGGGTTTTGTTAGGGTGTACAAAAACAGCAGGAGAAAGCAGATCTGAGGCTGTGTTCAGTTTAGCCTGGATTAAGAGCTTGATTTAAAATATTAATTGTGATATTAGAAAGTGGCGATTTAATCTTTTACTAAAGGATTGTTTGTTCTTACAATATTCCCAAATTGAAAACCAAAAGATACTCACCCTTCCGACTATTTTGCCCTTCTCGGTCATGCAAATGTAATGTTCGCTCTCTTTTCCTTTTATTCGAATGTGGCTCCCGAAGGTTTCTGTCTCGACAACAAGAAGAGCTGGAAGAGAAAAGAAAAAGTGGACTTTGTTAAGGGTCTGTAAGTCTTTCCACTCACATAGACATGGTTTAAGTATCCCTGTGCATTTAAACAAGTCTGGTATGTTTTTCTACATTGCCAGTCCTATAAATGAACCCTTCAGACCGAAGGCTCTGCAATCGAGGGGCTAACACAGAGCTTTTACAAGCATTGAGCCTCACAGACAATTCAAATATTTAGCCTACAATGGACACTAATTAAATTGTTCATGGTATTTTAGGGTTATTAAGTTGATATTTCATGAGTATATTGTACCAACGATGAAACTCCCTTTGGTAGCATCATGGATTACAGCAAATAAGTGATTTTAATAGTTGAAACCATCAACATTCTGTAATATCCTGGGCATGTTAATTTATATTTTAGGCTATATAAGTAATCTCGACCCGACACGCACCGCAGACATTGCATGACTTTCTGTGAATGTGGAAAAACACTTTGTTTTAGCCTCTTTTCTAACAAAAAGATTGTCTCTAGAGCAAATAATTAAATTTTTAAAGGTATATAAAGTGTATAACTTTCTTTATACATTACCATATATGCACCAAAACAACAATGCCGCCATCACTTCAACCTGACACAGCAGTAACCCACTCTCGAGACGCATCCCGGCGGCTCTTTTATCCCCCCCCCTCCCTCCTCCCCATCCCAAATGTTAACCCCTGCGAGGTCACCTTTGTCTCTGCTCGCCCCTCGACCAGCAAAGAGATCTGCCAAACATTTGTGGAGCGGTTATGTGCCCCTCAGGATTAGGTTTCAAGTTCCCTTTAGTCTGTGCTCACTCAATCAAAAAGTTAAGATGATCCATTTGTTTAACACACAGGGCCATTCAGTAGCACTCAAGGGAGCAGAGGAAGAATAGGCGAAGGGGATGGGACGGGCTCGAGGGCAGAAGTAACTCCCCTCCTCCTCCCCCTACCCTAAAATCCAACCTTGGGAGGAAAGTGGAAAGAAGGAAACCTGTCTTAAAGGTGAAACTAAGCCAAGGTAAAAGTTGCTCTGTCTCTTGTTATACGAGATTTCTGTTTTTCCCATCCTATTTGGAGTCCAAGAACAGCATTTCTCAATTTTTATCAGTGGAAAAATTAGTCTCAACCTTTCTTGGGTCCTCAAGAACAACACTGGTTGAACACTGGTTTGTATGTGTTGTAAATGATGTGTAAAAAGATATTGCAGTTCAAGTCAAATCAGTGAGTCATTTGACAACATGTTGACCTTCTCAGTCCTAGTCAGTTTTGCATGGAGACCCAAAATTCAACCTCAACTATGACGCCGCAACCCGGAACATCAGATAAAACAATATTTCCCTGCTTTCTGGAAGTCATCCTTCGTCCGTGTCTCCATCCAAGCCCTATCTTCACTACATCTATAAATATATGAACAGAACACTGAAAATATCTATTGCAAGCCCTCCAAGGCAAGAGCTGTTCAGTCTAAACATGAAAAATAGTGAGTTTACTTCATCAGAACAGCACCCAGTCAGTGACTGGGTTCTCACGCTCAAGACTCCACTGGCAGCAAAAGTTTGAACATAAAATATCGACACGTAAACAGGCACTTATTGGCCACAGCATGGGGTCACCTGTCAAAGAAGCTGAAAACTCCTGTTTTAATTCCCCATTGCAGCGTTTATCATTTTAAAAGTCTTTACAGTGACCCACAATCTACTCTGAGTGGCCAACAGGCATCACTTACGAGGGATTGTTCTGGAAAAGGATTGTTCTAGTCTCTTAAAAGTAATGAATATGCTACGATAATATCTAAGAAAAATGATAACAGCCGCACTGTGGCTGCATTCACGGTGCATTCAGGAGTCATTTGAGTCAACGCGTTGGCCTTCTCATTTTAAGTGGGTTTTGCTTGGAGACCCAAAATTCAACCTCAAGTATGAAGCCTCGAACTAGAATATCAGATAAAACAATATTTCTTCTCCTTTCTGTAAATTATCCTTTGCCCATGACCCTGTCCAAACCCTATCTTCACTCGGTCTATAAATGTATGAACAAAACGCTTCAACAATTCATTGAAGGTCAACTGATGCAGGTAAAATAACAATAATGAGTCTAAAAAAAGATGAAGGCTTATTTTACAGAGCAGCACCCAGTCAGTGAGTGGTCACTGTGATGATGGGTATACTGGGTATTTCTATGGCGGCCATAGTTATATATAAAAGGGCAATACGGAAAACCCTGTAAGAAATTTTTTATTTTAAATTCCGCTTCCAGTGACCTCTTAACTTGTGCAGTGTTTTAATCCTCTGTGCAATATGAACAATGTGGAGCCACAGGCATTTACTGGCCACAGTATGGGGTCACCTGTCAAAAAAAGCTGAAAACTCCTGTTTTTAATTCCACACTGCAGCGTTTGTCAGTTTAAAAGCATTTGCTGTGACCCACAATCTGCTCTGAGGGGTCAACAGGCATCATTTAGGAGGGATTGTTCTAGAAAAGGATTGTTCTAGTCTCTTAAAAGTAATAAATATGCTACGCTAATACCTAAGAAGAATGGTAACACCCGCACTTTGGCTTCAGTGATGCAGCCTTTGCGTTGATAAAGGTCTACATTGAAGCAATATATGTCTTCTGTGGTGGTTTGTGGCCCTCCGCCGTGAAGCTGCAGTGACTGAGAGTAGATTAAAGTAAGGAAAGTAGTTTTCTGAGTGTTATTAGTGAGTGCAAAGGAGTTCACAGGTGCCAGGTACTGCAGCTGGATGGGGAGGAGGAGATAGAGGAGGGGGTGGGGGATGGGAGAAGGGGGAGGAGGTGTGGAGGGCAGAATTGGCGAGGCCTCATGGGAAAAATTGGATCTGCTTCCACTCAAGCTCTAACAAGCAGTGAGGAAACTTCGCCTCGGCGCATCTGTGACTGAACACACTCACTCAGAGGCATTCAAGACCAGCAATTTTCTAGCAGTGAGTCAGCTGTTATGAGCAAAATATCTGCAGGAAAGTACAACACAAGTCCTGCTGCCTTATGTTTGTGCCACTGCATCAAAGAGTGCTTCACTGACCATCAATTAACACATCCATCACATTTGTTTTGATTTGAAATGGTGAACAAGTCCATACAGTCCAAGCATTTTCATGAAATTAAGTACCGTCGCATTGCTAGACTGAGCTGACTCACCCTGATGGGCCATACATTTCACGTGCCCATTGCAAATCACTGAGTAGTGAAGAAAATGAAAGATTATACATTTATTCTTAACTTAAAGATAATACAACTTAAAGATTCCTACTGTCGCTGTCCTCAATATGGACAGTCACAGTCCCATGCCATGTAGAAAAACACCTATTTAAATTATATAAATGTTTTCACCCCTAAGAGACAGTAAAGATGAGGATAACTTTCTACACAAGCGTATAAGTTCATAACCTAAAACTCGAAAAGCAGCATTAAAGCATATTTTGCAGCCAAGTCAGATTTAGTCCATATTGGGCATCCTGGCCAAAAATAACACTGTTGGCCTATAAATCCATCAAGATAAAATTAGACTTGCTCTGGATACCCAAATGCCGCAGTAAACATCCAATGCAAGGTCAGCAATTTCATAATGTTTCCAGCCACGCCAACCAGTAGTTGGTGGCTTCCAGAAGTCACCATCCACTTTTCTCGAGCCAAACACAGAGCTTGGAAAACCACCTCCAAACAATGGGTAGTAAACAACCAAAGAGACTGGAGGAGTGAGAAAACATCTCAAGAAGCACCCAAATCTGGATGGTAAGTGGCGGTGATTCTTAATCTTGTTTTAACAAACTAGCTACAGTGTCAAGTGAGATGCACAGGAGTTCTCCCATACCATACTTGCCCCCATCATCTCCATTGGCGTTGACTTTCTTCCCCAAGATCTGGACATGTTTCCCTGTGGTTCTGCTGTAGAGCTGATAGATCCGGACTTGTTTCCGGCTAAGGTCATCTGGGTTCCTCGTGTGGTTCTCGATGTAAAACCTGAAATCAGCAGAGCTCTGCTGGCACTCCTGCACAGAGGTGTGAGACAGAGGGAAACACAGAAAGTGAGACAGATGATGAAGAAACATCGAAAGACAGACAGTGCGCGATCGTCACGGCACAGGTGTTGATAGTAATGTGTGTTGCTTTTATGGGCCCTGTGTCAAAAAATTTTGCTTCAGGGGCTGAAAACCGAGAAACCAGAAACTGCGGCTGTGGCATTTTGATGCTTCCCTTTTCGCTCTCAACTGGCACATTTTATATGCATTGCATTTACAAGCTGATAATTATGCTACAAGATGTGTTAATGAAGTCACCATTTGAGTAAAAAGCCCACAGAACAAGTGCAAAGCCTATAGTGCAACCTTTTGTTGCTTTATATCAAGATAGAGATATAGTATGTGCCCCGGGCGATATTGAGAAACCTGTACTTCATTTCCACAAGCAAGCAAGCCAGTAGCAATTATACACCTGAAGCATCCAGACCTGTTGCACTATCATCAAACAAATATCTGCCTGCAGGCGAAGTAGGGTCCATAAATTAGCAAACGCAGCCGGCGGAAGACAAGACTGAGAGATGGCAAGAGGCACCTTGAACCACAAAAACACTTTTATAAGAGGATCTTTTTGGACCAAATTCTCCAAATCCACCTTTAAGAATTCACTAGCCTGCTGTTTACGAGTCACCTTAGACCTGACATAAAAACAGAGGAAATCACACTCCACTTCGACAGCATGTCAAAAAAGCAACTGTGTCACCCAACATGTGGGAGAGCGAGAGGAAACGTATACTTTCAGAAGCCCTGGAATCTCAGTTCACGCCAAGATCCCATTTCCCCAGCTGTATGGTGTGGTAATTGCACAGTAATGGCTTTTTATGTGGCTGTTCTCAGGTGGCTAATTATATACACATTACATACCCTGAGTGCTTGTTATTCTAACTTCAGTCAATTAATGACATGTAGCAAACGTGATGAGAAATTGTGGATTCGGAAGAACAAATCCTTAAACTCTGTGAGAAGAAAAATAGACAAGCTCTGCAGATCTGAGAACAAATCTAATCGAGGCTCCTAACAAGACGCTCACGAACGAGGTGTCATACAAGTTGTGCCCCAGTTCAGGCGCCTAATCTTCTGAGGAACACGGTTCATGAAGATGGATCCCTCAAGCTGGACTTCCACAGTCTCCCAAAAGTGACGGTTTAATCTCCTCGAAGTTTGAGTTGGGACGTCAACTTCTAAAGACAAACGCTACGCTTTTCTTTCACACAGATTTTGCTCTCAAATGCTGAACGCATTGTAAGATAGACATAGCATTAAGCAGCCTTTGTTGACTCATTATGACGTATTTAGTCTCGAAATGTGGACCTCAGAGGATCCAGCCCCCTAAAGTGGGACACAGCTTCTGTATCTTGACATTTGGGAAACACGCCCATAATGTTACTTTTGGCATCAGGCAGCGCAGAAAATGAGAGGCTGGATATCAAAACGTGTTGACTTCTGATTCAACAGATTTGTGGACTTCAAGACATCAAAACTAAAAAAAAATGGTGATGACTTTACTACAAACCTAACAGGATTTCTATTGTGGACAACATTTAATACCCATAAACTCTTGGGGGTAGCAGATTATGCATCTCTACTCATGGATAATAATTTCATTTTTTTCAAAGACAAAATTACCTACGGCCAATTAGCAATGCATTCTGTAGTTTTACAAAGATAATCTCAACCCTATAGTCACCCTCAGGCATTTCCTTAATCCTATAAACTTAACCAGGACCAGGACAACCAGAACTCAGCCAAGAGATTCACAGTTTCACTGCATAAAGAGCCACATGTACACCTGAGAACTGATTCTAGCAAAGGATTGGTCATCTTCAGCACACCAGTCTGAGAAATTTAGAGCAACGCATGTCACTGTTACCATCCTCACTTAATATTAAACTTAATATCAATAAATACATACAGACTATATACTATATTTACATGAATGCTCTTTCATTTGATGAAATCTAAAAGCTGAGCAGTTAGCACGAGCAGCAGCAGCCACAACGACTGAACGAACAAAGAAAGCTCAAATCTACCGGACTTTTTATCCAAGGAACAAGACGTCAAAGTGCCAATCAAATTGTATGACTGACAAGTGAATTCCACACTTCACAAAACACCAATACAAAGTTTGGGACCAAAGGTGTTTCAACAAAGAGAAAATGAGCTGGATTAACACTAAATAAATACATGCTGATCTAAAAATCAACCATTTCAAAAGCCAAACATCAGCGTCGTGTGTTGTCAACTCTCTCCCGGAATGAACCTCAAAGCTGACGAGCCAGACAAAAAAAGTAACACACAACAAATCGTGGCCTAACTGGGCTGCTAAGGGATTTATCCCACATCTCCTCATCTCTAAACAAACATAAAGGTGTGTTTGGTAGACAGTTGCATTTTGCGTCAAGGGAAAGGCATGCCTAAGCACATGGCTGAGGTGAACACCAGCGACAACAGTTTTTTATCACTCTGTCTCCTTTCTTCAAAGACACAGCATGAAAACGGATATGGTTGAAACTTCAAAAGACTGGCACTCATCTTTACTCAGGAAGCTTAGTTGTCGCATCCATCTAAGATACACCTTGCTATCTGCTCGACACAGACAGGGTCACACGCACAAATAAGGACAGACACTCGCTTACATGCTGGCAGTGCATTCAAAGTTTACTTCCAACTGTGGTTGCTTCTGGTGTTTTTCCTCGTGAAATCACAGTCACAGCATGACATGCAAGAGCCATTAGCTGCGCGGAGCAGTGCTGGGAAGCAGAATGAGCCGACAGCACGGACAGGCAACGTGACAGGAGGGCATTAAAGGGTTATTTCGGCATAGTTTGATCATCAGCCCGAAAGCACTCAAATAACCACAATGGATTTCCTCGGTTTGATAAATGCCTGTATCTAATCTGACTTTTTCCTCGAAACCACAACAAACATGAAAATCAGATATTAAAACAGCAAAACTGACAATATCATCCATCAGTCCACCTCATGAATCCAACTGTGTACATTCTGCATTAACTTCACCCTGTCTTACATTTGAGGAGTGGTCAGTCGACACTATATCTTATTTTGCACCAGATCTGTTGGAATAATCAGAGCATCGACTTACTTAACATTGCAGTTTCTGGTTTTGGGGGGTTTCCAGTTAATATATTTTGTCTTTGGGAAACTTCATAAAAAGTCCTGGATCAGAAAAAGTACTCCCCGATATGTTATTTTGTCCCTGAGACCTGGACAAGGTGATCCCAGCAGCACTACATGAGGAAAAACAACAACTTGTGCAACCCTTGAAATGTGTTTTATGCAGTTTACAAACAAACTTTCCCTCCTGCAGAGTTTTAGTTGTCTCAAAAGGTCAAATTTTATGGCTCCACCTAGATTAGATTCAATTTTCTCTGACAAAAAAAAAAAAATGACGTCTTGTGATTCGTTAAAAATATATCTATATTAAAGCTATGACCAAATGTTGCCAACTGTGTGAGGCTTATGTGAGAGAAAATGCATCCCAGAAGTGGATGAGAGATCAAATCTAATCTGCCCTTTTTTTTTTTTTTTTTTTTTTAAATCGGTATAACCAGTTTAACATTATAACAACACTGAGAAATTAATTTAAAACAACAGCACGTGGGATGTTATGATCAAAGACGTCATACCAATAAACTGATCAGATAGCTTTGGAGCGTGCCCTCTGCATCTTATCTGAATCACAGCGCGCAATTAGGTGAGTGGGTGCCTGCAAATCATTACTGTTCAAAGTGAGACGCAACTAATAAAAACTGAAGCAACAAGCGCCAAACGAGCCCATCTGTTCAAAGCACAACTTTTAACCCCAGGGATGAAAATATTTATGACACAATCCTGTTGTAAAATACTGCAAACTGCTACTTGAACTCCAGATTAAAAACAACCGGTTTCAATTCATTTTCCCCCCCTAGATTAACAGTTCTGATCGGTAGATATTAGTAGATTAACCCGGGTGCAAAACAGCTGATACGTTTCAGATTGGAGTTTCTCCAGTGCCGAATTCCTTCTATTATTCTTCACTGCAAAACTGCATATTAATCTGCTGCAGTGTGTCGCGATGTTACTGCTGTAATATTAATGCAGGGAAATGTCTTTACAGTTTGGCTGCTTTTACACACATATATGCACTTTTTTCACTGTGAGGCACCATAATGTGGTTACAATCTCCCGTCGTTTAAGTAAATGTATTGTGCTTTCTTAACCCCCCCCCCCCTTTTTTTTTTTTTTTTTTTTTTGCTGTATTCTTATTTGTTTTATAACCTATTTTTCATGTAGTTTATGCTTTTCAGTTATCGGCCCATTTTTCTTCAGGACACTAAATATGAATGTATATATATTTGACTGAAGCAAGTTAAAAAATTGTAATATTTGAATATTGTATGGACCACCCTGAAAATAACCCATACCCATCATCGACATAACTCACATTAAAAAATAAAAATTTAAAAAAAAAAACCTTACACATACACACAAAACACATGCATACTCAAAAAGGGTGTTGAATGTGGGGGTGAACATACCTGTAGCTGGAAATAGAGCGCCAGAAAATGTAAACACCTATGTGGAGAGAGAGGGAGAGAGAAGAGAGGAGGGGAGTGAATCACACAGGCAATTACACGAAGAATAAACGCAGCCTACCTGAATGAAAGCAATGCTCAAATATGAAGCTTTTAGCGACTTCTATTGGTAAGAATGCATGGTTTTATGTGCAAAAGGCAAACGTAGATGTGGAACACTTACACGTATATGAACCTCGAAGGCAGCAGAGACATCTTGACTTGCAGAAATACACCTGAAATACACCTGCTTCCACAGATTTTAGAGCCCCAGGAAAGGTTGGCGAAATCGCCCCCCTCTCTCTCTCTCTCTCTCTCTCTCTCTCCCTCTCTCTCTCGCTTTCACTCCCTTGCGCGTCCTTTACGCACACAACTCCGGCGGTAAGTAGGAGACTGAATCCCAGTGTGAGGATATATCACTGGAGAGCAGCAGCAGAGTCACGGGGTGCAACATTAGGTGCTTCCTTGTTGGGGGGGAAATTATCCAGAAGATTATTTTTTCACAGCTGAGTCTCCGCTCCCCGAAATCCCCGCAGCGTCCCCGTCAATTGGTGCCAAGCGTGGAAAAGATTCCAAAAAAAAAAATCCTTCCGCTCAAAAAAAATATCCTCCGCGTTTTGCGCACCTACAGCCAAGTTTCCCCACAATCCCAATCCTGCTGCTCCAGATATCACAGACTCCTCAACTCCGTCCGTACCTGCGGGGGATTTCTACACCTTGCATGGGTCATTTTATTCTACCAAGTGCTGCTGTGGCAAAGGGGAAAACTGTGGACAAGAAAACACCCGTCCACCAAAAAACAAGTCGATTAAAGTGGGCAAACAAGCGTACCCAGGCATACAAAAAGGTTGTTGTTTTTTTTTTTTTTTTTCAAAAGAAGAAAGTGGTGTGGAAATCGCGGCGGCAGCAGCAGCGGATCCCTGGAGAGGTTTGGGAGCTGATGATGGCGCAGCAGTGCCTGTCAGTGGTGTTTGTGCGTCTGTGGCTTGAGATTTGGGCACAGAGAGGCTTTTTTGTTGTTGGTGGGTGGAAACATGTCAGCGGTTTGCACCTGATAGGGTAATCTTGGAGAGACCATCAGCTTGGAGAGGGTTTTTCCTCTCGGTGGGCTAAGAGCTGCGCAGAGCAGAAGACCATTTCTTGCTTTTTGGATGTTTGATTTTTACTTAGAGTTGAGTAATTTTGGGGGGAAATTATTTAATTGGTGTTCATATATGGATAAGGATATTGTGGTTTTATATATGGTATAATTGGAGGCATGGAATAAGATCAACTAGGCCTCCTTTTCAGTTATTGTTTCACTTAATTTTTTTTATCAACTTTTACGTTAAACTGTATTTTTACTTTTGCTTTTCACTTCTTAAAGCCCTTTGTAAAATATCATTACCATTATATTCATGGCATCGTTACCGTCAGTGATAATAAACAGCTGCTGTGTCGCAACAGCTACAGAAACTGCTTCTCTCTGTGTGTTATTTGTGCTTTTTAAACTCTTGCTGGTTTGTGGATTGGCCTCGGCTCTCCCAGACACCATTCAAATGCAGGTTGTTGTCGACCCCGATTTTTTTTTTTTTTTTTTCAATAATGTGCTATAACTTATCCCGCATTTAAATGAAAGAGAGGTGTGAATGTGTTTACGAGCTGGCAGCAGTAAAGTGAGCCCACATCCCTGCTGCCATTAAAAAAAAAGAAAACCATTGTGGTTCGCCTTTATTGTCCCATTAAAACTGGATCCTCGGCATTCCTGCCCCATTGATATTCAAAATGATTCTAAATGATTACATACAAAACTTCCCATGTTGGGGATTTCAAAGGGCCTCCTGTAGTAAGTTTAGTGGGAAATGAAAAGGAGTGTTTGGCTAAGAGCTCCAGCTGCTGATCAGCATAAGGCAAACAGACAGCAAAATAAACAAAAATCAATTATCCATCCAGAAAAATATCAATATATGCTTCTCATTTAAAAGACAACAACTAAGTGTTTTTAGATCCACACTCACAAAATCATTTGTGTTGTCTGTAAGTACAAATGTGGATAAAGTTTGCTGATGTGGGTTTACCCTGTGATTCATGGCTGCCTGCCTAACAAGAAGACTTGATCCAGTCAACCACAGTGCACTTTGATAATCCCTGTAACAAAACTCATGTGTAATGTCATTTAAAGCATGGCTAATTTAGCCTTGTCTGCCTAAGGGAGGGAAATCACGGCAAAAATGAGCAAATAGTAATTATCCACACAGATAACTTGATGATTTCTTTACAAATACGAGGCTTTGGGTCTGTTTGATCAGATGAGGCTCGCATTAGCTGTTGCTCACCGCAGATGGAGATTTCTCTGAAAGTCCAAAATAAAAGGCACCTGACAAGTGATTTAAAGACGGCAGGATGATAAACAGCAATTACCACGCTGACTGTGATAGAGCCAGCATTGTGGCATCACTCATCGCCCCTTAAGCACATGTTTGTGACAAACTTCTCAGAGCATGACTGTAAATCCACAACCGAGAAAAGAGAGCGCAGCAGCAGGCTCGGATGTGGCCACCTGTGAGTCACGGGGAGGAGGAAGTGTATCTCTGATCCCAGTTTTGAAGTGGACTTTTATCATTTTATCTTTCTCTTAACAGTATGAGAAATAAGTGATGGCCACAAGCCAAATTTGAGATGGCTCTGCTGTGCACTAGTCTGGACTACCGTTCACTTTGGCAGCTGTCCAATCAGGAGACAGAGGGACAGATTTATTCGAGAAATGTAGACGAACATGTGGCACAGGAGAAAGCAAAGTAGATTTAAAAAAAAAAAAAACATACCTTTATGACCTACCTACACACAATTCAACTGACAAAAAGGGATTTAAAATGCTCTCAATTCTCTGGTGAAATTAAAGCATGTCATTGGCTGAGTCTTACACTTTTCCCCTCTGAAGACCGTCTTGTCATTTCATCATGTTTCTGCCCCCAAATCAACATGTGCAACTGCTGCATGTGTGACATCAGGTCAAATATAAGGCGACAGGTATGTCTAGCTTTATCTAGCCATGTCTAGGCTTCTAGACTGTTGCACTTGTCCTTTTCTTTTAACTATACATCTCTGAGAATTCTGCCGACACCCTGCTACAGTGAAAGTAGTAGTAGTATAAGTGGAGCACTGTTTTCGCTGTTGAATTTCTGAAATGTAATCTTTTAATGCTTTGAGCATCTCTTATATATCTCCAAACCTGAGCAACTAAAATCTATCAACAGCCTCATGGTAAGATAGTGTTGGAAGTGACAGAAAAAAAAGATATATATATATATACATATATATATATATTTCAATTGATTTTGGTTTAAAAGTGATGTGACTTTAAACATGGATTCCAAAAATACATTTTCACACAATCAGTCAAAATATTTAGTGCCCCTTACAAATTGCTTGACACTATTTGAAAAAATAAAAGATAATTGATCAAAAAGCAAGAATCAATCAAATTCAGAATGCTGCTGCTTGAGCTTAACAAGAGTAAGCTTTATGAATGGGGAGAGCTGTTTCACAGTCCAGTTTCTGAGGCTTGGAGGGGGGGCGGGGGGGGTAAGGGGGCAGCCACTCAAGAGTTGGGATAAGGTTACCCACAGAGATTAGCTGACAAGAGTGAGGGAGTGAGAAAAACAAGCAAGCAAGTTAAAGGTCTTAGTTTACCTGGCTTGCTGTGCTTGGCAGCCAATGAAAGTGCTTTCAAACCTCAGATTCAAACGGTGCCTGAAATGATCCTCTGCAGCCACACTTGCCAATTCTATTTCACTTTTGATGAAAAGAAATTTAACTTTTTAGTCAAGAGCTGCAAAGTGGCGAATGATGTTATTTAGACGACTCCCAGATTCCTTTCAAGCCTTTGAATTTGAACCTCGCCACGTCCGTGCAGCAATGCGTGTCTGTCCTCAGCGACGGGACTGTGGGAATGTCAGTGAGGATATCTCATTGAAGCTAAGAGAGGAGGCATCTGAGGGCGGGCGAGCGTTCAGCGGTTCAAAGGGCCCTAGCAGGCATTTAGGGCTTGACAAAAGAACTTGGCAGATCAGTAAGTGAAGCCCAATGTACTACATTAGTGTCAGGACCCCCTCCGAGTCCCTCCCACTTTGCACTTTCATCTCTGACACGGACATATTGACTTAAAGGAAAGGAGGGGTGCCAGGGCCGCCAAGGAGATGTGGGTAGTTATGGTGTGCGTCGGGGGGTGTATGTGTCCCATTCAAGTCTCAAGGTGAGGCGATTGATGCAGAGGGATGACCACTGACTCATATAAGCCACCCAGAAGCCTTTTTTAACTGGAAGTCACAGCCCGACAAGCGTGTGAGACCTAAACGGGACGGCCCTCTTCCTCTCATCTCACTGAAATCAGCCTCACCCCATTAGTATATGCCGACCCCACCCCCACCTCTCCAAACACACACTCACATCCCTTTTCACACTGTCGGCCATGCCCCTCTGCAAGCTACTGAAGTCCAATGGCTAACGTGGGTTTGGGTCGTAACAGGGTCGCGACACCTTGACATTGTGGAGGGTGACAGAGAGAGGAGCCAGAGGAGGGAGGGCGCAGCTAGCCTGCTACCTCGGAGACCTTTCAAGTATCACCTGAAGGAGAGGGAGGAGAGAAAAAAAAAAAAAAAAAGCGGGAAGTGTTTTAGTAATTTGTCCCCCGTCACACATTGTTTGCATGGAGTCATTAAGGGCCATTTAGGTTTTGCCTTGAAGGGAAGAGGCCAGAGAATTTGGGTGCGGGCGCTCTTTGGGGGAGAGGCAGTGGGAGTGAAGGGTGAAAATTAAAGCGTCGCTCCTCAACAAATCATCTGTGAGCACTGCAGTACACGCAGGAACATATTAATGTTTCCACTGACTCCAGTCGCCTGTTTGACATTAATGATGATTTGCTCCATCTCATCCAGCAGGGAGTTTAGAGTTGTCCAAATACACAAACAAAAGTATGGGCCCTCTTGTTGCTAGTTGCTAACACGTGAAATAACTTTATGTGACTACATGCATTTTGAAGACATCACTAAACTATTGTTGCTTGGATGGATTCTTTTGCCATTGCTCAGTACAGAGGAAGTGCCAAAATGTGTCACAGCACTACAATTGAATAACAATCATCCACAGACCCCATGTGTTCCAAGTTTTTGGCCCGTGTTTGACAGATAAATGTCAAGTCCCTTGGACAAGCAGAGGTAATTCAAAAGTCTTGTTTCTGTTCTCAGACTTTTGCTGAACAATATGAGTGCCTTAATGACATAATAAGCCCTCAGAGCTGGGTGGACTGCTGGTGAAAGTTTAAAATGATGTAAGAGTTTTTTTGTCAGCTCCTTAATTTCTTTTTCCTCCCTGAATTGAACGACCCCATAATTGTTTTCTTGGATAGCCATAATTACTAAATTAAGGGGCTGGCTGTTTGCAATGTGGCATAAAATTGAGAGCCGCAAACTGTCCAGAGGGTTTGACTCATTTGAAGAAAATGTGTGATTCTTTGACAATCATTAAAAACACGTAGCTGCCCCGCTGTGTTTAAAATGCATCTTCAACCCTTGATGAATGGCAGTTTATAGATCTCATTACTGACAAAAGAGCCCAGAGTAAATTAAAAATCAGCTTAAAAACAGCTTTAAAAAGGTGATGCTTTAGAATCAAAAGGATGTCAAAGCCCACCAAGAGTGTGACCCGGACTCACCCACAGAATTTGATGAGGACTTTGATTTTAAGTCATTACCTTCATGTTAGGGGTGAGAAGTACTAAGTGAGTGTTCAAAGCCGAAACCTGTCAGGCTAATGTTTATCTGATTACCGCGCTGTCTGAAAAGCACTTCCTCAGGTGCAACTGGTTGGTTGTGCCCTTGTTGTGGCAACACACGAGATTGGTCTCATCTTGTGTAACGCTATCAAATCCAGGAACATTTTAATGATGACAATGCCATTTCGTAAGATGCAGGAGAACTGCAATGTTGTTTTAAAAAATACACCATTTTATCTATTAATTACAATCTTTTAGAATAAATCCCACCATTCTCATTTTTTCAAGGCTGTTTTGAAGCTAGATTCAGAAGATGTGTACATTTGCAACTTGAGGCAATTCTTTAGACAAATGACAAGACGGACAAAAGCTAAAGATAATTTTGCACTTCAGTATCAATTCCCTACTTGTTATTAGCCAAGAAGTGACCAAACCTGCACATTACTAGGATCAATATATGGCGTCTCATTAGGCAGAATGAGGTGTTTACTGCTGCACTCTTTGTTTTTATTTACAAATGCTGCTTTATGGTTGCTTTAAGGTTATAATGAAAATTTCATTAGGAGGTAAAGACCTCAACCCTAATGACCAAACCAGGATAACCTCTGGCCATCAGCCTGTGTCGAGATTACTCTGATTGGAATGGGATGAGCAATAGAAGTGACGAAACTGTCTCTGATGAGTGACAATGGTGTGACAATGATGAGCAAACGCTGGGTCGTTTATGGTTTGTATATCCGCGGTTTTTAGATCTTCTGGTTTCTCCAACACATGGGGTCAGTTCAGTCCTGCTCAAACCTGGATTAACATGCGTCTGGGGTGATCCAATCACAAGTGGACAGCACTCTTCAAAATCCTCTGCATAAGTGGTGGTAAATATGGTGTACAATCTAAGTCAGTGCAACAACAGGCAAGAACCACAACAGGAAAAATGGATTCTCGTGCATTAACCACGATTTCCATTTAGTACAATGTGTCAGCCAAACGCCGCCCATCTTACCCCTGGTATCAGCATATGCCACAACCAGCGCCACCATCTCAATCCGTTCCCTCAGTCCAACACCCTCACTGCAACATTTTAGATATATTTAGAGCGGGAAAGAGCTGGAAAGTGAGATCCGATCTAAAGCCACTTGAGACACCAATGGAAATGAATTCTAGGTGCTGCCTGACATATGTGAAGCTGTCCACTTGTTATCAGATCAGATCATGTTAATGCCAGGTATGAACAGGACCTTAGTCCACAATAAAACTCCTCATACTCTCCCTTACGATTTAAGTTGCACTTGTGTGCAGCTGCTGCATACAAGTCCTCTTTTCCCAGTCACGAAAGGTCCCAGAGCATTTGGAGTGGAGTCCCTCCTTAAGCTGCCTCTGCTCTGGTAAGCTAGCCTGAACCTGCAGTTCCACTCATCCTAATCGCTGAGCCCAATCCATTCCCCTGTCTAGCACCTCTTCAGAGGCCGCTCGCCCCTTTGTTCTGACAATACACAAACGACCATTCAAATGGAGGGACTCTGTAATCACTGAAATACTAGCCTCTGGGCTTTGTAGAATAGAAAAAAAGGGAGGGAGAGCAATGTAGAAAGAGAGGACAGAGAAAGAAAATCCATCCATGACCAATCAACTCTAACTACCTGTCTGGCTTTTTAGCTGCAGATGTTATTTGGAAAAGAGGGGGAAAAATGTGCCCGTTCCAGATGTAAGATGTACAAAGGGAAGGCAGGCTGGTACCTCCACCCACCGAGAAAAAGGCTGGACCCTTCCACACCCATCCAGCTTTGATATGGCTGATGTTGTTTTTGCTCTTGCCTACGCCATTTCCTTCAAAGAAATATGTGATGTATTGCATCACCTTACACTAAATTTAGACAGTATGAAAGATAAAATAAAACATGATTGATGCAGTCTCACTGTCAAAGCATGCTGAGATCTTACCGGATCTTTTTGGGGCTGAACTTCACCTGGGAATGTTTCTGGATCATTTATGCAGATAAAAAAAGCAAGTAAATATTCATCAGGCTGGGTTTATTGTGGGCACAGTCCTCTCTGCAAAGCTTACAAATGCTTTGTTATGAGAAATTCAGGGCAATGTCTTTTAATTTATAAACTCTGCAATGCTACTTCCTATTTGGATCATAGTGAATAGAAGTTTGCTAGTCTCTTTTAGTCAGAAATAACAGATAAGTATACATGTAAAAATAGGTAACAGGGTGCTGTCCTACTTTTGGTTTCAGTTGTAGTCCCATAATTTTACCTAGCATGATGTAGTGCTGGGTCATAAATTAGCATAATATGAAACAGTGACATCAGTTATCACCCTAGTTCTTCTTTTGGACTCCAAGTCAATTCACCGACACAGTTTTGTGATGGTACTGTGCTGAGTGGATGAGCGTATATCCATATCAATAATATTGGAATATTGGATTATTAACCTCTGTGTCAGTTTCAAATCAACACAGACAAATATTGGCGATATTTTCAGAATGTCCCTATTATTTTTAAGTGAACGTGCTTAATAGCAAGATGTCAAAGAGCAAGAAAGTTGTTATGGTGATTTTTATCTCTTATAGTAGTTTAATTGTTCAGAATGATTCATTTAAATCTGTGGCATCAATGATATGTACACAAGATATCTGAAAGTCAGTTAACTGACTACCTGACAGCCAGTCGGGTATTTGGGTTGGGGGCTTGCTCTGCAGTTTTTTATTGTGTTTTGTGCATCTGTGTGTCTCTGTGTCATAATTGATAAGATAAGCAAGCACATTAAGAAGATAAACAGGGCGAGCCAAGCAAAAATAAAAGCAGTAAGTCAGGTTACAGCCAAGTGCAGCTTTGCTAGAAGTGTGTTGTAGGTCAGGAAATACATCAGCTCAACCCAAGTAAAGAGTGGGATGTTGTGCATTGTAAGTTGGAAGTCATCCCTCCTCCATACTCCTCTTGTGTAAACCACTTTTAAATGTGAATCATAATTGTCTATAGCCCTGCACCCTTGCCCTCCTGTGCTGGGGAGGAACACATGGTTAAGTGGATGTGTGTGTGTGTGTGAGTGGGTGGAACTTCTATGGGTTGAAACACTTTTAATGTGGTAATATTCTATTTCTGCATTTTATCCTACCTTTGCAGAAAAGGACTCAATGACGATTGTATGTGGCAGACAATTTTAATGTTTAGTATGTGAATATAATTTCCCCTCGGGGATTAATAAAGTATATTGATTGATTGATGTCTATGCATAACCTCAGTTCCTCTTTATTCAGTGTCCTATGGATAACCAGATAGTGAAATCAACAATTGCACTGGCAGAAAGAGAAAACCAACCAATCATTGTAGTATTGTGGACACAGTTTGATTTAATTACGAAACGGACGCCTTAACGATGCTTAAAACCTTTTAGAGAACATGCTGGGGAAGCTGGAAAAGATGTCAACTGAGGCAACATGCAAGGTGCATAATGGACTCACAGAGCTTGGGGGCTAAAGTCATTACAGATATCAGCTATTTGAAGACTGACAAATTACCTTGTTGAACCACACAGGTTTGAGTGAGGCATGTCTGTCAAAGATATGATAAAAGTGCTGCCTAAGGCTGCTGCTGCTGCTGATCTTGGACAGATAAGTGTGAAATACATAAATGTGCGTTTGGTGAACTTGTGTTGTCGTGGTTATTAGAAAGTTTAATTCAAACTCCCACTCATGGTCAACAAAAGGTAACTGTCATCAGTTTGAAGAATAGAAACTCAACTTTACAGGTGATGCATCTGTTGTCTTTATAGTTTTGGCCATCGTTTCAATGTAACATGCTGCTTTCCACTTAACTGCAGGCAGCTGGGGATGTAGCGACACATCTGCTTGAATGGGGTCCTTTATGGTGGCAAAAGGAGTGGTTGACGATCAGACAGACTGCAGATGAACTTTTCCACATCATCTATGTCTGTCAATCAATGATTAATGATTTATTTGAAATACTGGTCAGCCTTATACTGAATAGACAACATCAGCTATTCAGATCTGTTATTCTCATTTAAGGAGAAATTGAGCATTCTTCCATTCATCCACATCCCACTGCTTATCTTGGTCCAAGTCATGGCGGAAGCAGGATTAGCAAGATAGCCCAGTCACAACAAGGGTCAATCTAACATGGTCAAGACAGAAAAAGCAACCAGATCTACATCAGTAGGAAAAAGCAGATCTGGATGCGTCCTGGTAAATACTTTCATGGGGAGAATCACCACCTCACTGGCAGAGAATCACCACCTCAGTCTAACAGTCCATAGGCTCTGTCCTGAATTCAATACAGCACTGGAAAAGCATGCCAACCCAGACATGCTAATCACATTAGGCTTAAGTATGTCAGGGAGATTCTCTTCCATCCCTGCCATCTTGCCACTGCAGTGACCACTGCCAGAGAGATAGGTAAGGCTTTCCCTTAGTCGTCTGGCCCTATCTCTCCATGGAGGCCCTGTTGTCAGGTAATACTCAGAGGATATCAGCAGTCAAGGTCAGTTCTCCTGTGCTAAAAACAACCTGAGCAAGTATCTCTCCATTCTGAGCTAACCAAAAGTCCTTTTTTCATCTCCGTGAAACATTACACCACTTCTGTGTCACTTCATGAATGCACGATCTTTTGGGCACTGCTCCACCCATTTCTGCAACAGAGGGTTTGAAATGGACTCATTTGGATTCTACATCCCCAGGATTCCCTGGGATGCAGTTGAAGACTTGTGAACAGGTGGTTTGGCCATGCAGCATAATACTGCATTGCTGCATACAGACAACCCCATCATCCTCCAGGGAAAAGTTCACCATAGCGCCGCTGAACCAGAACCTCACGACAGCCACGTGTGTCCAGTGCATCTCACACTGGACAGCTCCACAAAGGGAGAAAAGCCGGCCTCTTAACCAGGAGTTTGATTCCAGAACTGGCAGTGTAGCTCCACCTGTCACACTTTGGCTTGGAAAGTGATATACAACATCCCAAGAGCCAGTTTCATGGCACGTGAAGACCCCAAGAGTCTGCCACTGGGTTTGCAATCCATCTGACACCTACACATGACCCTGTCTACAGGTCTACAGAGCAGCAGTCTCTTATTGTCTCTTTGGCCTTACAGAGGCCAGGGTCCCCTCCAAATCCTGGCTCCGGGTTTCACTATTCCTGACTGAATTAGCTTTTTCCTTTAGACACTGATCAATTGACATCTTTAAATCACCCTGAGACTGTCTCATTACCTGTAATCAACTTCCCTCAGGAGACCCTACCAAGTGCTGTTGCCGCCACAGCTCCCAGGTTCACATGGCAGCACACACTACGTGAAGAAAACAGGCCTGATCCAACAACTGAGACCTGTGGCACTGCACAAGTGAAAGTTGACAGGGACTAAAAAAGTTGTCTGTTTTGTCTTGCATGCTGTTCATACTGGCTGCTTTTCAGCTGCGGTTTTCAGGTGCGTTTCCACCTCCATTTTAATCAGGCGGTCGTCCACAAATAGTTTGTAAGCAGCTACAACTTCTTAGAAAGACGGTATCATGGTTGATTTTTTTTTTTTAGAGAAAGGCTTAATATTGGCATTCTTGAGAGAGGTGGGGATATAACCAGTAACAAGGGAATTGTTAATAATTAAGAGCAAGCTGGAAGCAATAGAGCTACTACTAATACTAATAACTTCCTTGAGGATGTAAGAGGAAATAAAGTGTGAGCAGCTGGAAGAGGGATTCATTCAGTAAATGTAGAGGAAGTCATGCAGGGTGCTAGATTTGATGTAATTTTTCCAAGAAAGTAGGCAAACATCACAGTCTTCTGTTGGGTAGCCCTAAAAAGATTTAGGTTTTACTTTCCTAATACAGTTTGAGAGGTTTGAATTGAGTTATTCACCCTATGTTGGTTTGATATATTTTAGCTCACAATCATGCGTTAGTGTGGCCGTGCATAAAGTCATTGTCATTTTACTGGATATTTTTAGAATGCCAGTTCATCTTCAAATAACTTCATCACAAATAAAGCTGAGCTGCATAATGCCGTTCTTGCTCTGAGTCATACTACGTGGAGTTAAACCTTTATAACTTTATGAACAGGTAACAGAAATTACAATTGCAACATATTTTTTCAGTGTAAACCCAGACAGTTGTTGTCTCAGCCACTATTTAGTCAAATGACAACAAAAAAAAATGGTAAGGTTCTTTGGTAAAATCACCATGCAAGTGAAATCTTAGAATGATGAAAATGTGAGACATGAGGCCACAGAACAAAGTCTCGATGACTTTTCTTTAGCAGTTCCTGAGAACACAACCTCCCCCAGATCTGAGCCTAACTCTCAGAAGCCTCTCCTCTATGTTAGGGGAAAAAAGCTCTGAGTTTGTGGGCAGAGGAATGCAGCTCACATCTTTGCCATAGCAGCCGTAGAGGTAATGCGCTCGCGTGTTGGCGCTTGTCGAGGTGAGCGCACCTCCCTCTTCTGTATTAATAACCGCATGTCCTATTGCTGTACCAACTGGGCTGTGTTTTACTGGGCCAGGGTTTGCTTACGGGAAGATAGATGATGAACTCCCCCACCTCTTCCTCTAATTTACACGATTACTTCCCCTGATGTCTGTTTCGCTGAAGTGTTCCCAATCCCTGAATGAGCAACCCCCGCACATCCCCACCCTGTCATCCCCCACATATGCCAAGAGCAGACTTCCAGCAAAAAATTGGGAACAAAACAACTGCACAATAGAGTGCAAGGCCTTAATCTATGACTGAAACAGTAAAAAAAAGAAGCTATTTAGCTGTTTAGTATTCACAGTATTCATGGTAATGCCACAGAGTTCACAAATCCTGACAGGAAGAGAGTTGCCTGCTCTTTTTTTGTGAAGAAAAATGTTTACATAAGCGCATCATCCGTGACAATTGACTTATACATAGAAGGAATTGTTAATAAGATACAGTCAACTGTCAAAATCTTGCCGTGAAAGAGAAAATCACTGGTGATGACAATGATGGCTTCCTTTCCGTCTAATATAAACATACCAGCATGATCACTTTTTCCCCCCAGGCAAAGTCATTGTTCCATTTTGAAAGCTCTCTGTGAATGCTTGAAATGTTCCCTTGATATTTTTTCCCTCTGCTCGTTTATTTGCTTGTATCCAGGTGATGTGCCAACCTGTCACTTCAAGCACAGACGGCCTTATTTCCTCAGAGCAAAGGTCAAAACAATTGTCATGAGAGGGATAGGCATGTGTATGTGTATGTGTGTGTGTGTGTGTGTGTGTGTGTGTGTGTGGGATTGATAGACCACACTCTGGAGTTTTAGTTTGACGTGTTAAGTACAAACTACCTCAGGAAACACATATTGTTAACAACATGCTCATTCAAACATGCCTGTGACAGATGTTGTGACGTCTTGGCAGAAACTTTCTCTGAGATCTGTGATTTTTGTGTGAAGATACGGCATGCATTATCAGTTTAAATCACAAACTGTGCCTTGCGACGGAGACGGTGTTTTGCTGTATTTGTATATAAAATTAAATTCAGCTGATTTGTTTGAGATCACAAAGAAGCTAATCAAAACGCAGAAATCTGTCCAAAGCACATTATGTCACACTACAAGGCTAATAATGGGTAATTAAGTCAAACAATCTAAAAATCTAAATTGTCTTTCACTGCCACTTGGGGCCGCCAAACTGCAAATCTGACAGTCCAGCTTTTAAAAGAATTTTTCTTTTGCAACACATCTGCATGTCCCATTTTGGAGGACAAATACTGAGTTGCTGTCCAACTTCGCTCTTCCCTAATAACAACACTTATCACCAGTTACAGTACTGACCACATGTCCTAACCACAGAATTATTGTATGGTATTAACATGTGTTAACAACACCTGTTGTTGTGAGGTGGATTTTTTTCAAACTAGATGCACAGATGTGTTTAAAATCACACATCCCTTTGGGTCGTGAGAAAAAAGAGGGCGGAAATGTACATGCCTGCAGAGACATGACCTTACATTTCTTTCCACCAGAGATGACTATGAAAATATTGTCCTAAATTAGATATCCTGCAGGTAAACCCTAGGAAGACACTTTGACTGATAATACATTATCTCACTGAACTTTTAAAGAAACTTCTAATGCTCAGCACCTAACAAAAAGTTGGAGTTCAAAGTAAAACAGATGCAACAGCACTCTCAAAGGCGACATTACTTAATAAACCCAATAATAAGAGTAAATTTAGTTGCCATCCACCGCTGCTTTTAGCTATCAAAACTGGAGAAATGCAGGGTGAGGCACTGTGAGTGGAGTGATATAGTCAGCCTGACAGTCGTGTTAGCATTCCCTGAAGGCAGTTTAAAAAACAGTGTAGGATGAGGTTGCATAATCTGTGCCTCAGATTTATGGAAAAGAGTGCCTGGTCTTTGAGAAAGATATACTGACACTTCCAAGTCGTCTGGAGAGAAGCATGTGGAGTAACACTCTTGGCAGCAACACAGGTGATTGTATCAAATGGAAATTTGTAACTTAATTGATGCTCGTTGCTACAAGTCGTTCTGATAAAGCAGGTGATGAGGTGATGACACCACACGGCTGAGTTTTAATGTGAATTTGAGAGTTTGTTTATTCAAGCCTATGTAAACGGATTTCCAAGATTTTAATCTTTTCATAAATGACTGAACCACATGGGCTTTTGTCATTGGTACAAACTCAATGTGACCGCTTGTAGTGCCATGTTGGTTGGTATGTTGTAGCGCTATGACAATAAAATGTGGTGCGATGCATGTTGGTTGCAGACAATGCAAAATTTAAAATATAAAAATTGGTTTTGCAAAAGGTGAGAAACAGTTATTGTACGCCCCTGCCCCACAGGACACCTTTAACTTGTAATTGAGCTACAAGAGACAGACTGTTACACCGACAAGCTAAGAGTATTTGACTGGAATGGGTAGAATGGATCCCATTTCATCATTTGAGACCCAAAAATATCATGGAAGATATGTATTTATGGACTAAGTCTGTCAAAAACTGCATTTAATTTCACATAACTTCATGCGTAAGCATTCAGAACCTTTGCCAAGAATTCTGTCATGGCTCATGACCTGGGTAAATCCAGGTGAAACTACAACCATCATGCAGAGGAGAGTGGGAAATGGGGACAAGTGTAAGCTGAGAGAAATAGTGTTAAACAAGGTGTAAATAAATACATTTTAGATGGCTTTTAGTGTTGTGATGAAGATGGAGAGACTGTTTAAAAAGCCTAAAGCACAAATTCCTATATCCATGATTGATGCACTTTAATTTGCAGTATAGCAGACATTTTTTTTCTGTTCCCTCATCCATGTTGCACCATGGTAACACTTGCGATAAGAATTCAAATAACACTTCTATGGCAGCTGCTGTTCATATTTTGTATTGTGGTTTACTATCTACTATCAGTCACTTGTAAAACACGCCGCCCTGGTTTACACTACACGAGTATTGAATTCTTTCAGAAGTGCTCAGAAGTGTCTTAAGAACTATAAAAGGGTTCTTCAAGTGGTTTTTGCTACTTTTACAACAGATTGTTTGAATGTACAAGAACAGCCTGAGCCTATTAGATGTCATCTACTGTACCCCCGCCCCCGACCGCTATTCCACTAAGAAGAGTTGTGAAAACAATTATTTGTGTGTGTGATCATGTCTGGTTTGCAGTCGTTTGTCTTTTCAGTTGCAACATCCCTGGAGCTGCAAGGTTTCAGAATTTTTTTTACAAATTATGTTTTGTTTGTGCTAAAATGCCCTTTAACAGTTTATTAAACAAACAGACGGATTATTTAATCCATTCCTCCAAACACACACACACACACGCTTCAGGCTTTTAACAGGCAGATGGCTGAACAAGCTGTTTTTTTACAGCACAAACTGCCCGTCCTGTGCTTCACACACATTGGGGGCACAAACACACTCACTAACAAAACACACCTGTTCTCCTAAGAGCACAAAAACATACACAGGTTGAAGAGATCGTCCTCAGATGGAGGCGTCTCTGTCTGACAGCGGACCGTCGTGACTGTTCTGTCCCATATCGTGTGACTGCTGGATTAGAGAGAAAAGGGCGATATTTCCCTAATGGCCTAATGTTGTGTTTGGCTGCCACACGTAGGGTAGTGATACCTGCGGCCTCACGTGTACGGCGTGCCAGCCGTGTCTCTGTGTGGTGTCTCTGATAGTAAATCAGAATAAGGATTCGCATTAAAGGGATAATTCACCCAAATTACAAAAGAAACATTCATTCTCACTTACCTCTAGTGGTATGTAGTCATGCAGGCAGTTATACTCGGCCAGGTTCTGGGATGCCAGCCTCTTATTTCTGCCTCCATACAAAAACAATAAGGATGATAATGCAAAGAAATTGCTGTTTACTGTTTTCTTTGAAGCTGTGCTTTCTACCGGAGAAATAGTTCCAATCAGAACTGTTAATATGTTCTTGGACAAACGCGCTGCTGTTCAGTTAACCAACTTTGTAACAGTTTGGAGCACTATACTTAAGATATGGTCACATCTGCAGCGTAAAATCAGTGCACGAACTTTAGATTGTGTTGTCTGTAGCTTTTTTCCAACCCCTTGACTAATGCTGATTTTATTGATAATGGCTATTCGTGTCAATAGTACCATTTTCTCTGCACTGAGGTACACAGAGCAACTTATACCATTTTTATTATACATGTGTGTGTGCATGCTTTGGATTTTGGTGTGTGTGTGTGTCAATACCTCCAGGCTGGTTCAGTCAAACCCTGGACTGGAATTCAAGTCAACCACAAAGGGGGGATTTCCACGTGCCTCTCAGTCGTCTTGTTTGGAACATAAAATTGTGCGTCATCCTATGGCTGCATCCGCTAGTGCGCCTCACTTCCTCGTGGCTACAGGGCAAAAAGTGTTCAGCTGGCAGTGAAGTAATGCCTGACTCACACTTCAGGTAAAAGCTTAATCAATTTATATCATTATGAAGTCTTGCTTTGAAGTTCACGCCTGGACTTCAGTGCCACCCAGTGGAGACAACAAGAGTGGGTGGTTATTACAATTAAAGGAAAAGGTTCACATTTTTTCCAATTATGTCTAAAACCAATACTGACATGCCCATGCATACTTCAGAATTTGCTTTAATTGTTCCTGTTGTCCACGGTGGCTGCATAAAGATTCCTCTTAAAGCAACTTCATTGTAAGTGATAAGGGACAAAATCCACAGTCCTATTTCGGTGAAAAGCAAATTCTTATGTTCAGCCGTGAGAATTTGCCAAACAGTCGGTGGAATCCCAAAAATTGACTTTGAGCCTAAAAATACTTAAACTTTGAAAGATAGCAACTTGATTTATATAAATCAGACAAATTACATATCATGTTATCTTTAAAATGAATGTTTGACAGAACAAGGGCTGTGAATTGTGTCCCCCACTTAAACCGAAACTGCTTTAGAGAGGAATTTCTCAGCTTGTATATAGTAACAAAGACAAAATATACAATCCAAAATATGAATCCATTCTCTCTGACAAAAGGATATTTTAGGACTTTACTTTTAACCTCTGACAAAAGGGGCAGCAAATGTTGCCCAAGATGCTTCTGAACTGTGTCTTTGTGCTGCATTTACAGTCATCATCAACTTTGACCACAGACAGACCAGCTGATATTTGTCAGGGATCTCAAACTAAGTCCAAGTTGCAGATAATCAAGCAGCATGTCCACCTATACTATGTCAGCCTGTGGCTCTCATAGCTACATGAACCATACTGCAAAGTGGAATGGCTGTGTGTTACATTGTCTCAAGAATAGCTGTTAGCTGTTATTGATGATCCACCTCTTTTCCAATAAAGAAAATCTTAGGATCACTGACTAACTGACTTTGTTTATTATTTCATTGATCTTTTTGTTGTAGTGTTCCAGTGGTGTGATAGGAAACTGTTTAACTATTTAGAGGACTAATATCATGCCTTGGTTGACCAGTAAAAGACTTCAAAATGTGACTCACAACCAGCTGGGATTCACTTTATTCAGGTAAATGTTACAGGTAGGATAAAAAAAAATGATATATTCATCTCAACAAACCATGAATGAATATCCACCATCAGCAGTCATGCATGAACTAATCAATTAAGTTGGAATAAATGGACAAAATGCATTTTCTTTCAACACATGTTGAGTCAGCCTAGCCACCATCTACTCATACCAATTCTTAGACAATAGTACAGTGGATTACAATTTAATTTGCACTGACATATGCAAAATACATACAAGCCTTGTTTCTTGTCATTTCAAACTGAAGATGCATACTGATCTTCTGATCTCGACTACATACTGATGATTTACTGCAGCTATTTCAAGTCAAAGACACAAGGCAAAATTATAGATAGAGAGAATACAGCGGGGGTCATTGGATCGCTAAAGTGTAAATCATAGAGAATTCTCAGAGCTAATTTAGTCTGATACAATGGGAGATACTACTACTCAAAATACACAAAAAATAATGACAACATTGTTTGCATGCTGCTCTAAACTCAATATTTTACAATGCTAGTAGCACTGTAAGGAGCAGTTAAGCTAGAGTGCCTGCTGTATTTTTGAAAGCCAAATTTCAACCACATTGAGTCACTGGCTTTAAAATGACTCAGAACAGAATCTAAGAAGGACAATCTAAAGGTGGCAAACAGCAGGGCTACAGAAAAAAAGTTAACAAAAACAGGATAGTAATTCAAACATGTCAAAAGACGTTTTATACCCAACATAAAACACTTCAATACCAAACTAGATCACAACATTTCAAATAAAGATCATGACAACAGAACCAAGCTGCAAAACCAGCCATTAGCAAGGGCGGAATAAGCATACAATTAAAAATATCATTGTTCAGCTGCCGCACTTAAAAATAAAAGCAAGAGATAAATAAAAAAAAAAAAGTTCATTAAGTTTGATACAAGGAGGGTATTAAAAAAAACCGATGGAAGTCTTGGTAAAAAGAGGAAATCACAGATATTTAAAACATAATATTTAACAAAATTGCCAGGGTGACTTAAATGACATAAATTAGGTGTGAGGGTGTACTGTTTACATCGAAGGAATTTCACATATCCTTTACAAGATGGTTTGACCAAGCAGGTTGATTGGGTAAATATGGTATCCAACTGCCAACATTTGGCTCATAAAAGCCATTATGCAGGACCATAAACACGTTATAAGCACAGAGCGAGTCTACGCTTATTGTCACCAGAGCACTGACATACAAGAGTGAACACAATTATGGGGTTGTGTTCTTTAGAGAGTTTCTGTAAAGGCGACGTCATGCTGCTCTGATGTAATTTTCTGATATATACTTTATGATTATGTTGTAATAAATCATCTGCTTTAATCATAGGCTTCTAATCTGTTTTTAGTGCACTGGAGTACATTGAAGTACACTGAAAACAGTGTTAGTGCCACGTCGTAAATGCACTCCTGGAGCTAGTTAGCAATCTCTTCGTTTTGTCTTTAACTTTTTGTATGTAATGTATACTACTTAAAAGAAAAACAATTTTAGTCGGGGCATCTGTGGTTTTATAGAGCTCATAATAATGTTTTGTCTATAAACATTTTTTGCTACACGTTTTTTGGCTGTTACCACTGTAATGAAAACCCTCTCAGGTTATGACAGACGTTAATGGCCTTGATATGAATTCACACTCCAGTCAGCAGGTTTGTAATTTTTGCAGATTGAGCTTGAGTTTAGATGATCCCGATATAAACTTAACCACATTTGTATTGAAAGTACTAAAAAACTATTTAGAATGACAACGCTCTCCGCCAGAAATGTCAGATGTGTTCCTGGTAAAAACACGGAATGAATAATTTCTCTCATCAGATTAACTGGTAAAGATAAGCAACGGTGGAAGGTTAAAACTGTACGCTCCCATGTAGATTTACGGTTCTTATTCTCCAGACTGTGTTCTTTTAGTCTGAGGGAAACAGTTTTGCTTATTTGCTTGATGACTGCAGGAGAAAGCAAAGTAACCATTGGTGTTTGTTATCCAAGTTGTTAAAAAAATACAGTTGCTATGGTTAAACTGAAAAAAATTTAAGTGACGCAACTCAATATATGAAGATGAATGTCTGTACAGTACTGTATAACGCAGCTATGCCAGACAAATTCATAGTACAATCTGTAAGCAGGTTTCGCAAGTTAAAAAAGCCTCCTGAAGCCAGAGAGAAAATAAAGCAACAAAACACCACTTTGGAGGAAAACTGAACTCACTGCCCCCCCCCTGTACTGGCTTAACCAGCCCCGTATATGCTGCTCGAATTCACACTAATTGGGACTCAGATGTATCTCAGTTTACAGTAGAGATATTTAAAGGCACATTCTGCAATATCTCCTATTGCACTGTTGACTTAACAAGGACACACAGTGTCGTGGATGCGAAGCACCAGAAACCAGGCTCAGTCAATTTCATCAAATTGCAGAGCTGCAGCGACAACAGTTTCACACCTGCAGTTCCATTGAAACACGTGGCAACTATATGTGAAGAAGGTAACATGTAGGTATGCCGATCTCCCATTCTAGAGGCAAGGAAACGAAGAGCTTCTGTAATTTAACAACTACACTACCTGCAGTTGCATTCATTTTTATAGCCACTGTTTGAGGACTTGTATTTTACCTCAGACAGACGTGTGTAGGTTTTGGAAATGTTTGTGTCAAAAAAGATACTATTGCAAAATTCAAAGAATTACGAACTAGCTCCAGGAGGTGCTTCGCATCTAAAAAAAAACAAAAAAACAATGACACTCAATTTATTAATCGCTTTGCCCATTTTTAACACTCAGTCCCTCTGTTCACTCTAAGTCATAGCTCGCAATGATGACATAATAAGGCCAAGTAGGAAATCTCGCTGACTGTGCCTTTAAATGCCTTGCAGGATGCGAAACATAGAAATGCTTCAAAGTAAAGGTTTGTTACTTCTTCTCAATCTTCAGCGTTTGTACAAAACTCCAAAGGTCCTTGACCACCTGAGGAAGGTACAGAGAAGAGAGAGAGGGATAACAACAGAAAGAAATTATAAATCATCCAAATGAAGTGCTACACACTATTAGCCACATGACTCACTTTTACTACAACATGCTTTTTGTGCGTCTCGCCTGTGGGAACGCTCATTTTAGATGGGGCTTCTGGGGAACGACGAGGGGTTGGGTGGAGGCAACAGTACATACCAGAGTATATGACTAGGTGCTCCAGGTCTGACAGATCTCAGCCTTGGCTGATGAAACCAAAGCACTTCCACAGATGTTTCTACACACTGGGATCAACAAGCTCTCCCCGACCCAAATCCACCCCCACTCTTTTCCCTGTCCAACCAGCCGTTGCGCTGGTCTAAAGAGCTTTCACCTGCTCTCATAGCTGTACAGTTAGCATTTTAACACTGCAATGCGATCATAAATGAATGTAGTGATTGCCTTCTCACAGAAGCTGTCATGCAGAAAATGCAGCTTTACTACCTGACAAACAGCCTCGAATAATTCAGTCTGTGTGTTAAAAGTTTTGGGTGATTAATTCATACTCAGCAAAACAATGTGGAGGGGCTGTTGTTTTTTTCCCCTGAAATGACAAGAACAAGATTTAAGTCCTGCATTTAGAAAAAAAAAAACCTTTTTTGGGTTGGTCAAAGGCCTTGAATGTGAAAGAGACTGGTACCATCCACATACCACCAGTCCCTTCATTAACGCTACAAAAGACACACACTCCAGTAAATCACTGAGAAAGAGTTTGCCTTGGCAGGTGTACTCCCATTCCATCTCGAAAGAGCCCGTTGACACAAAATGAATATAATTCAAAGAGAACACGCAGTGCTGGAGAGACATTTGAGGCGTAATGAACAGTGTAAGGTATGAGGACACTATGAGGAACAATAATGCATTCTTGGGTATCTATCATGGCAAAAAGCTCTTAAAGCTGCAATGAAGGTTGATGTAAATGTATGTGCCCATGGCTACTAACACTAAGCAACTGGAATATTTCTAGAAACCAAACAACTCCCTATGGCAGATTGCAAAAAGCAGGAAATTGATATAAATTGCACTTGTGATATAAGAGCTGAAAATGTAAAAACTTCAGACTTAGAAATAAACAAAGACCAATCTCAGACGCCTCGCAATCAGGGCGCTCAAAACCATGTGCAATCAATAGATATATACACAATACATCGCGTGACCCGTGATTACTTACTTTTTTGTCGGAGATTTTAAAAGAACTCTTCACAAAGTTCTCAAACTTCTGCTCTGTCTTCGGTAGAGGTTTCCCCTGATGAAAAAGGCCATTAAATCATCAGCTTAACCATACGTCAGACATTCAATTAAGAGTGGTAATTTGCAAAGGAGGATGACAGCCTTACCTCCTTGGCCGCCGTTGACAACTTGCTCTTAATCTCAGTCAGAGAGGGAGATTTAGACGGGCCAGCCTGGGGTTTGTCTTTTCCCGTGGCAGGTGTCTTAAAAAATATATCAACTAGATAAGGAACTGATTGATATGTCGAATATGAAGAGATTTATACTGTTGTAGATAAAGAGATAACTTCAAATTACACCAGAATATTTCTTGTACTCATGTTCAGTTCTTGCCATTACTTTCTAGTTCTCATTTATACTCAACATAGAATTTGTTACTTCTAATTATTGGGGATGAATCCGTTTTTTGACCAACAGGCCAGTCTGGGCTACAGCCCTATCGTGACCCATTTTGTCTGGGTCTGTGTTTACAGGCTTGGCATTGGCAACCAGCTGGAAGAAGATAAAAGCATCTGAAAGGACAACAAATTCTAGCCTAATTACACCATCTTTCTTTACAAATACATCAGGTACAAATTATGTTTTTATTGTTTGCATGCAGGAGAGGGCAAACCCTAACTCACCAATAGAGATTGTTTGTCAAATGTGTTTTTCCCTTGATGGCAAATCTCAACGATTGAACTAAAGGAAAAAAGGGTCAAAGTGCAGCTAATGTTCTGAGTGTTTGTTTCTCAATAAAAACTTATACTCCAATCAAATTAATGACTCAAAGATGAGTCAAGATGACTCATTTTCTGTCACGAATGGTCAAGACGGAAACGATACAGACACAGGCAACCCTTCTTTATAATTTTTGGTGACATTGTAGGCGTAAATTCGACACATGGCGAGTCTCCTGTGTTTGTGAAGACGAGGCCGACATGAGCACTGAACTAGCGGGTCCACAGGTGTGTCCAGACCTGGGCAGCCGAGGCCCCAGAAGTCCTCGATTAGAAGCGTATGAATGTGACACAACAACAACACACACCGTACGCTGTGTGACTGCATGTTACACAAGCCACGGAGCTTGTCCCTACATGCAAAGCCAGTGTGGAATCCAGTGAAATTGCAGGGTTTCATTGATAGCCAGAGACACATTTGAAAGAAGAGAGAAGCCATGTATGAAGCAACTCTTTACCCTGTGAGTCGCAAAAACCTCATGAGCAAATGGACAGTGATTGTTTCTGTTCAGTTGTAAATAGGTTTTGGTATAATTGTTTGTATCAGATTTTAGCTAATTTGATTTGTACAAACTAGTTACAATCATTGTAATATTACTTGAGTGAGAAACTAAACCAAGAAGACTCAGGCTGCCACTGATTTGTCATAAATGCCCTAATGCGGTTTGATTTGTTTTGATTGAAATAATTAAGTGAAGAAAAGTTGAACGCTTATGTTATATGTGCAGTTTAACCACAATTGTAAACAGCAGCTCTAATCTGCCACATAGACCTCAGACCACAGTACGTGGTCACTAAGCAGATATGAAAGTGGAACTGCAGCTGGTCAAAATTTTGTCAAAAAACAGTTTCATAACAAAAAAAATCAGTTTCTTAACAATTCCCCACTTCTAATACATTTGGAACTGGTTCAAATTCAGAGCTAGTTCTCTACACCCAACTTCAATGGTAGGGTTCTTTGGGAAATAACAATCAATGATTGTCATGTGTTAATACTTGATACTTCAAACACCTTTAGCAACTCAGGCTTTCAAAACCAGCGGAAGGCTTGAAATTGTTAAAAACAGGTGGACTGATTTTGAGAAAATAAATTCTTTCTCTAGTTGGAAAAATGCAATTATCTGTCCCTGTCCCCAAGAGATCTGCACTTTATAGCACAGATCAAAAGGTATAAAATGATGAAAACCTTGACGCACACATACCACACTACAAAAAAAAAAGAGCACATATGCCGCTGGCTCCTGGCCAGACAAATGCACTACGCATTTATTATTTATGGGCAGTTCTCTACTTCCAAAGGACAGATGTGGACGTGAGACAGCTGATAAACACACAAAGGCAACAAGCTTTTTCATCTGGGCCAGACACTGATTACAGATGCCACGAGACATGGAACTTAATCACAAGCACGCTATCATTTGATGCAATCACTTGTCTTCAATCCAGTGCAAACACATGGTTGTGACACCTTGGCTCATCAGGTTTGTCCGAGGTGGTTATTGTCATTTTGTCGGAATGAGAGCTTTGAAGGCCTTTGTCTGGTGAGAGCATCAGGTCAGTGGGAACGCTGACTCTAATCCTATGACTTGTTTATTTATATGTAATTAAAGGGGTTAGTCTTTCATACACAACAAGGCCAGTCCGTAGAGTCATAGTTAGAAGCAAACATCCTTATGCTCATGGGAAAAGTAAATAAGCGCAAACAAGATAGGCACCTGCTGTAACACATGTCAATCAGTCGCTAAAACAATGACTCACACCCTTTTGGGATAAGCCCGAGTGGAGTGGTTAACAACTTTACGACTGTGACGTGTGCTCGAAGGCATCGACTTCTCCAAACCCATCAATCAAAAGACACCAGCTGCAAGATAAAGTTACTTCAGATCAGCACAACTCGAGTTAACGGGTTCTCATGTCGAGCCTGTTACGCAAGAAGGTGCAGCTACATGCTGGGCTGTGAGAGGTGAGAACTGCGGTACTGGCAACAGATCTGACAAGCCAATCTAATGACCAGTCACCTGCATTTAGTAAAGAAAAAACAGACATCCACGCCCGCTTCCTCGCTCCTCTGGGGCATCTGGAAGCGCAAGCTGCACCAGACATCAAACACTGGTAATGAGAGCAATTGGGAGAAGGTGTGTCCAGGAAGCGAGGGGTGTGAAGAGGTTGTAGAGAGGGAACAGTTGTTGTGTATAAGTGTAGAGGAGATGGGGGCAGTTCGAGCTCCACAGACCAGAAAGTTAACGTTGCAGGATGGTTTCAGCAGTTCAGCTGCCCATCAGCTAAAACCCCAGAGCGGTTTAAGAGTCACTGTGTTATGTCTGGGCAGCGGCTACTACAGAATTAGCTGCACTCTCCCACACACCAAGAACGCTGGCCCCCAGGCAATCGCTTCTTGCCGTAGGAATTTAGCAAACCTGAGGCTCAGTGTTAAACTTTATAAATATACACAGCTTTCTTTAAAAGATGTCCGGCAAGAAATGACAGTGTTCTTATGAGCAATGGGTGCGTGAGTATGTGAGACGGTGTGCCTAAGCCATGTTTTAGCACACAATGCCTTATCTAAACTGAGTTTCTGTCCAAATCATTTTTATCACTCTAGTGTTTTTCTAAAACGTGTAAACTTCCAGCAAATCTTGCCCATTTGTATCCCCTGATGTGTATGTGTGCTACAGGGGGTTGGGGGGCATCAAAGGTGGCTGCAACTCATGATGGCAGGGTCAGGCCAAGGGGTCGCAGGTTTAAACCTTGCCCCAGGAAACCCGTTTAGAGGTCAGGTGTGTTTGCTTTAAGAGAGGCAGAGTTCAAGCTTTGGGTTTTGAGAGGCGGCTGTCCAAGACATTCCATCCAAGAAATTAACTATCAGGTTGAGCTAATTGCAATGTGCATTTATCACATTCCTTGGCAGAGGAATGGCACGGCTCTCCCAAGTTTTTTTTTCTTTTTTTGGCATCTTTCAATTGCAAATGCCAATACATGCAAACAACAGAAATAATTTAACACAAAAGGATCAAATTGTTTTAGTGTTTATTTTGTTTGTTTGTTTTTTAGGTGCACTACACGTTATAATGCATTTTGCTTCCTGGCCTTATCAGATTTTGACTTCAGACATACTGAAAGTAGTGGGAGGTTCGTGTCTGTTTGCAAAGAAGAGGGAGTTTTCAATTTGTTGCTCTGCACTGCTTTATTCTGTGGAAACTTGATTTCCTTTCTGCATGTGTTGTGACACAATACATTTGGTAGCACTACGCCTATCAAAGTTGCCCCTTAATGACGCAGTAGAAATATGAGTGCTCCTTCTCCCATTTTCATCATCTACCATTCCCCAGGGTACTTTTGAGAGTGGCATGATGTCTTTCATTAGGAATAATTACTGGCTTTGACTTTAGTTTGGTGTAACTCCAGACATCTCATTATTTTGTTTAAATCTGGAAAAAACTGTTCCACCTGTATTGTATTGTAAACCTGTTGTTGTTCTTCCAATAAAAATTGATGAATAAAAATGGCGATCATTGTCGATCCTAACAGCTGTCCCACTTTCTAATGGTTGTCACTCAATCAATGAAATAACTATAAGTAAACAAAACAAAGCAGTTGGTACAGCCCTTCCTACCTGAGCCTGTGGTTTGACAGCTGATCCTGATGGTTTTCCTGCAGGGCCGTTTTGTTTCACTGGCGTCTTGTTAGGCTTCTTTGCTGACAACTCGGGGCTCTGAAAATGAAACACCAGCAAAATTCATAAATAAGACATCCGTAGCATGATAGTCCCATGTTCAGCTTTACAAAAATTGTGATAATATATGAGATAATCAAAGAGAAAATAAAAAGAAAACAAGCAGAACAAGGAAAAAGGAAATGTATGCTAAACTGATTATTGAAGTTTGATCACAGCAAACAAAATCAAATGTGAGCTGACAGCAGGGGGCGCCATACTGAAGTTACACAAGCAGCTGAAAATTTTAGCAAAACTTTGAACAAAGTAAGAATTGCAAACACTGCTACAAAGGTGGGTCAGGTTACATTGTTGGCCAATCGACCTTTAGCTGAGTCCCTCCCCTCAAACGCTGACTGGCCAATGACAGCGTGACACTGACCAGCTCCGACCAGGGTCTGACCAGGGTCTGACCAGGGTCTGACCAGGGTCTGACCAGGGTCTGACTAGGGTCTACTATACAGCTGTGCTCCATAGCTTCTAATGCAATCATTTCAGATTTCCTTCATTTCCAGGCTGGTTTTGTGGGTTTGGAGCAAGTTGGGGTTAAATGCTGTGCACATGTAATAGTGACACTCGTTACCCAGAGAGGTTGGAGGCAGCGTGAGATATACCTTTCTAGTTTTTGAGCTAATATTGGCAAAGTAACTTACACAGTAACTTTAAAAGTATTTTAACTATAGAAGATGAAAAAAAAAAAACACAATCTACAAAAGAAACAACAAGGACAACAGGATAAAGTCATTACAAAAGATAAAGGAGTAGTGGCAGTCCTAATGTTCAAAATTGATAGTTTATTTGGACTCAGTAATGTTTGTCCGTCTGAAGACTGTACGAAAAACATAACTGCAACCAAAGTGAGGATAATGTGCAGCCAAAACTGAAATTATCTCCAAGCACCATCACTATATGAAATTACGGAGGAAGTACGAGACATACTTGGTAATTTGTCACTGATCAAATACTTAGTACCCCAATAACCTGTCATTGTTCTGCTCCACACTGGAGGCCTTCCCGTCAGGTTTCCATTGCTCTCAGTCACCTGTGTAATTACCTTGTAATAGCCGAGCCAGGTAACTGCATTTCCTGAGCACCAACCCATTTTTGCAATCACTGGTATTCACCTTGGAATGGGCAAGAAGTGTAATTGCCAGTGTTGACATAACTACTACAAGGCAATTACACATGTTCTTTCCTAGAGCAATACCTGGTAACACAAGAAGCTGTAAGGCTGCTTCGGGGTGGCTGCCAAGACAGAAGGATATGAATACATATAGGACAGAACTAGTGAGAAAGTAGTAGAGAAATATTGTGCTTGCCTCTATTCTGGTCTTTGTTTAGTGCAACAGTCTTTTGGCAATAATCATAATCATATTTCTTCGTTGGTGTTTTTGTACATGTGACAAGACCAAAGTCATTGCATTGTTCATGTCATGTTTGGAAGGAGACAAAGGCTAAACACCTGTCTCTGTCGTAGTGAAGATCTGCTTATTTGAAACCAGCTACCCAGTGCTTGTCTGAGAGGCAACAGGTTTTGACTGAACAAAACCCAAGGAGTCTAAGCTATTTTCTTTCCTCAAGACTGTCAGACTGATCTAAATACAAGTCTCACGTAGACCACATGCCTCAAGAGCTTATTTTGTAAAACACATCCAATGTGGTCCAAATCTGAATGGAAAATGATGCAACTCCATAAACGTGTTTGCTCTTCACATAGAGCAGAGAACATTAAAATACCGTGACAGGAAAATTCAACACAGCCACACTTTCAGCTGAGTGCGGTTGAAAGTAAAATCGAGCTCAGATTAGAGCAATGCCACTGTGTCTGCATGTAATGAGTTTCAATACCAGTACACGAAAAGATACTTATTCAGTACTTGATAATAGTGCAAGCAGCCGTACTACAACTTTGACAGTTTACGATTTGGTCTAGATGTAGAAATGCTTCCTCATTTCCTGTTCAGAACAAATCTGATCAAAGAACAAGTGTTATTATAATATTATATTAGTACCAAGCATTTGATTTTCCATACCACAGTTTTGAGATTCAACACAACAAAAGCATAGTGATACATTGATGAAGCAGCCATCAAAAAAGTAATAATTGTTCCCAGCCCTAATTTTGACATTCTTAGGCTTTCATTACTACAGAATGAGACTGGATATCTGTGGAACTAAAGAGAAGAACGGTGAAGAAAAGGATTAAGGGGAGGGGAGGGTGTGGGGAGCAGGAGGTGGAGGAGAAGACAACAGAATAAATCAACAGGTGACAGAAATGCTCAGCTGTCATCTGACCCTGAGGCAAGGATCGGCGCTCACGTCGCAGGTATGCGCATCTGCCTTGCTTTGATCTTTTGCCTGGCACAGTTTGCACCGGGATAGCGTGTTAAAAAAAAAAAAAAGAAAAAAGAAATCACAAACAGACACAGACGTAAAAAACGAGGCCGATACACACATACACCCACACACTTGCAAATGATTGTGGTAACATGCAAAACAAGTGTTCAAAGGCAAAGGCCAGGTGCAAAGCTGAAATGGCATGAGAGACGATAAAAAGGAGCAATCATATTAACAGTGGGATGACAGAGGGACAAAGATATGCAGTGTTACAGAAAAGTGGGGGAAAACGTTTCCCTTAACTGGTGTGTGTGTGTGTGTGTGTGTGTGTGTGTGTGCGATTATGTATACTGAACTGTATTTAATGTGAGCATCTCTGCATATGTGCTGTAGAAATGGACTGTTAATGTTTGCAGACTGTGTGCATTTTTGCAAGTATGCACGTGGACTTACACATAAGAGTACAAGTCTAAAGTGTGAGTATATACAGCTTTAAGTGTGTGTGTGTGTGTGTGCTCGTGTGTTAATGTGTGTGTGTGAGAGTATGTATAGGATAACATAGTGCCGTCTTGTTGGTGAGACAGTGAGAATTCAAGCAGATTACAGAGGAGAAATCCAATCATTATGCCACACAGACCCTGTGTTTTACTCGTGGAAAACAGGTGGGTACATGAGTGAACAGGATGAAAAAGTTGCATGTTTTGTCTCATACAAAAAGGCGGCCGGTCAGTGAGTGCAGGGATGGGAAGGGCCAACTGAAATGAAATGCTACTATAGAATACAGTCTCTGGGAGTTTAAATTACGTGGTAGAAACAAAAGGGGAGCGGACAGATTGCTGCAACACAGAGAAATTCTTCTTACGCAAACCAAATGAGGGCTACCCTGACACCTGGTGGACAACAAGGGACTGGAAACACTCCAAGCTACTTCAATCCACTACAAATCAATGTCTGTTTTAGTTTGGTTTGAGCAGTGATGGAAATTAGGGAATGGGGTTAAAAAACAGTCCAAATCTTTAAAAAACACTGGAAGATGAACAAACACTGCAGGAATCTTAAACACCTACATCTCAAAAGCCAAAAAAACTAATCTCATTCCAGGCTATATCATTTTATTCAAATGCAATCTGATACTATTAATGCCCATAACCCAAAAGAAAAGCTGATGAAGTAACTGATTATCGAGGACAATCTGTTCAGACTCATTGTATCACAACAGGCTTTCAAAACATGGCACTCACCAAATGTGAACAATGAACAAAAACCTACAAACATTTGATGTTAAAGTTGCTTGTTTCTTTTACACAGGACTGAAACTCATCTTTCAACCTGCATTAGTTTGATTATTTGGTTCCACTCAAGTTGACGTAGTTTCACCTAATTGTTTCACTTGCACAGGTGAACCCCACTAGGTTAATACTCCACAATGTTAAAACACTGTACTAATTAAAGTTGATGGCAGTCAGCACACCAGTTTGGTGACGCAGGCAGGGGTCCTGACGCAGACATTAAGCAATGTGCTGCTGTGGACGGGGTCAGCAGCAAAACAGACTTTAGTCACGTAAAAGAAAGTTCCACCTAAAAAAGAACGACTTCAGTTCCCCGTCAAAGAGCTGTCTGGCAGCACGGTGAAGCAGTGAAAATAATCTCAATATAACGTAGACTTAAAATGACATTAATATTTTTGTGTGGGCTTTTCTTTAGGTGGCTAAAACATGGTTTTCTGCAGACTCTGTCCACAGCTGTACATTGCTCAGTGTCTGTACCAAGACTCCTGCCTGCTTCTCCAAGCTGGGGGTGTGCTGACTGCAGTCTAGCATAAGTAATACACCTGACTATGGATAAGCACCTCATAAAACCCCATTTAAAAATAAAAAATAAATCTGCCCTTTCCCTTTAAGGTCATGGTGGTCACACTGGGTTGCTCCAGTCACAGATTAGTGATACTGCAAGTGCTTCTTAATGGTTGGTGTTTGCTTCTGATGGTAATTATATATGTTTACGTCACCATAACCACCTTTGTATCACACATCAGACGTCAGGGCTTTTCAGTCTGACACTGAGTCCCGCCTTCATCGAGACAAATGCATCTCACCAGCACATCTTTTTTTTCTCTGATTTGTACCCAGGTTTATGGCCACTAATTTGTGATACACATCAGAATTAGACATGGATGTCCTTGGAGTGTATCACACTGAATCTAAAAATATGTGCATCACGTTAGTAAAAGAACTTAACTAAAAAAACAGGTACAATCAAATGTTGATTATATTATTTATACACAGAAATAAAACAGACCTACCCTTTTGAAGTCTTTGCCGACATTCTTCTGAGGTTTCACATCATTTTCATCACTGTCATCTTCATCATCACTACAAAGAGGAGGGAAAAAACCGTTAACTCAAGTAAAAAAAAACAATATGGCTGAGATGGCTCTGTAAAATGCTAGAAAAAAATAAAAAGAGTGAATGAGATGATTTCTTATGCAACTGAAATTTTAGGCACTTGAATGTGGCATTTTTGAGGCAGTGACTGGAAATATTCAGCATTTAAAAAAAAAAAAAAAACCACATACTCGTCATCATCGTCTTCGCTGTCATCTTCATCATCGTCAGAATCCATCTTTAGTTTTTTCTACAAGGAAAATGAGTCATCTTTTCGTGAAAAAAATCACAATTTTACTTTGACATAATCTTCCTTCAGAGTTGAAGCTCTGTGACTAAAGTAATTCAAACACCACTCTGAAGTAGCTACCAATGGAGGCTTCTTCCCCGCCATCAGGCTCGCAGGCCGCTTTACTGGTGACGTGTTGTTCTCCTCTTCTTCATCCTCTGAATCCTTCACACCTACAAAGCAAACGCTGGTTACTGTAGCTGCATAGTGATGAATTGTTAGCAGTTTAGATTTACCTGGAGAGCCCTTATGGGAACTTTTAACATCATTAGAAAGTGAAAGAGAGTGATATTTATTATCAATTAATCAGTGGAATGTTCTAACAACTGAAAATAGAAAAAATTGATATTTTATGTGTCCGTCAAATGAGGCTCCATTAACTAATTCTGGAAGGCAGAGATAATTGACTAACTTTGACTGATATAGTGTAGAGTAGCTTCATTTCAATGATGTGGTGAAGTGCAGCCCGAGTCATACTTTATCCGTGTATGTCAATAATTCTATAAGAAGCAGCAGCAGCAGCTGTTGCCTTAATACTCACTAACAAAATGCTGCCCGCTGATGTGAACTGGTCCAGAGCCGGACAGCAGACGGAAGGTAACTGGAGGTGTGATCTCAAATGCCCCCAAGCTCATCTGGACGAGAAAAAGATGACAATTGCACAAACTATTTAATAATTAATATACAAATTTGCATTCTTCCATTAGGATGTAGGATTTGCATTTACGTTTGTCACTACCGGTTTCTGTATGCTTCATGGTAAGAATGAGTTTTCCTTTTTAGTTATTAAGCATGTTATATATGTTATTAAGCATGACGGAGAGACACATTTCAACTAATAGGTGGGAGTTTATTTTGCTTGTATACCATTGAGTAGCACTGTAAAATGCTGTCAGCTATGACGTTCACTCACAGAGGGCAGGACGGATGGTTTCAGGACAACCAGAGGAACTTTGGTAGTTTTTCCATCATAAGTGAGGCCCTCGACTTCCACCATGTGGAACTTATCCTCAGCCTCGGCTCCCAGACACACCTGGAAAAGCAACACACCTCCATCAGGCTAGCGTCGCTCCTGATGCACCATGATGGGTGAAATGTTCCAACTTTCAGGGTACAGCTGTTAAAAGTAGAGCTCAGACTAGAATCAGACTAATTTCTTGCTTTAATAAACAATTATTGATAATAAAATACTAAATTAATCGACTAAATATAATAATTGGCAGCAGCTTCAACTGTGCAGTCCAATGTAATGAGCAGCATTTTGGCATGTTTTTGATTTTCGACAGCTGCTCTTTTTTAGACAGAGATGGAACGAGTACTAAAAAGGCTGTGATATGAAATCATGGAAACCACCAAAACATATCTGTAACCACTGTCACCAGGACAGCAAAACAAAGAGAACAAACTCTGTGTGCACCCAAAATGTTACAGTATTCTATCAGAGCGTATCCAGCCTTTATGACCATACCAGCAAATGAAAAACTTTTTTTAAACTGGGGAAGTCATGAAAACTACAAGACCAGCAGCTCAGTTTGCTACCTGCTGCTACAAGACAATACAGATTTAAACTTTAATGAAATACATATCTGAATAATGTAGAACATACAATGTATGGATTTTGACCTGACCTGTGTTTGTACAATCAGATTAGATGTGTATTAAAGACAGCCTAACAAAAGTACTTAGAATGGATATTACATGTTTTTTCTAAGTCACTGCTGATGATTATAGGGCAGGGTTTTTTTTGTCTTTGTCACAGATTTCCTATTACATACATTGGCACCACTTGTGTCTTTACAGATCATGCCAGGAAAGCACATAGGACAGATAGAAATAAATGTAACCTACCCTAACGCTTGCCCAAATTAAGACATCACTACTGTGTGCAAACAAACTGCAGATTTATACATTTAACCATTATGATCTCCCCCTTTCAATCGTGCATTACAGCCTGGGAACAGACATTCCTCATGCATTGGAAAGTGTCTTCCTTACTGCTTTGAGTGACAGCTGCTGCTCCGTATCGTCGTCGTCTACGTCAACTTTGAACTCCCGTCTGTCCGATTTGAGTGTACAACCTAGAGAAAACGATACGTGCAACGTGTAACTAACCTTATCTTATGAATTCATCTTGAACAACATACACAAATGCACGAAACTGTTTGAGATGCAAGGGTTCACTCTTTGCAATAGCTGTGTATCTCCATGCTTTGCTCGGCTAGCTAACTAACAAAAGAGCTGAATTGGCGCGAGTAGGGGCAGGCACGTTAGCCAGCTATTTAGCCAACTTCCTCCGACTGAAAATGTTTAATGGCTATATGTGCGTGATAACATGACAGCGAAACTGATTGCGCGACCGCACAAAAATTAGGTTTGTCAAAATAAACGAGCTCACCAAACAAATACATTTGTGGTCTGCTCAAATCTGAGATATCGTCCTCCATCTTTGAAGTGGGTGGTTACACTTCCGTAAACTGGCGTGACAGACACGTCGCCAAGCCAATGAATAAGCAGAACATACTGACGTAGACCTAAAAAATAAGCCAATTGAATTGGAGTTTGGGCGGGACCACATTTGGTAAATGTTAAAGGATGAACACTAGATGGGGATGTCGTAATATGGATTTAGGGTCCTACAAGTAAATAACATCTACAAAAACTAAAACTATTATAGTATTAGTATATGTTAAAGATAGATAGATAGATAGATAGATAGATAGATAGATAGATAGATAGATAGATAGATAGATAGATAGATAGATAGATAGATAGATAGATAGATAGATAGATAGATAGATAGATAGATCCCACCTCCACCAATTTTCTGATTATCTGCGTGGTCTTTATATAGTTGTTTGTATCTCCCTAATCTTCCGTGTAAAGACTTCCTCCAATAAGCATTACAGCTTTTATATTAAGATTGGGATATTCTCCCCTACGTCCATCGCTTAATGTGCTGTTTGGACTAAATAAAAGAGGCCTTTGGCCAGTGATATTAAAAGTCCAGCCCAGGGGGCAGTTGCTGCCTTTGAAGAGTCTTCCGTGGTTGTTAAAAGTATTGATAATAAAACAGAGAGTCATTGCAGTCTCAGATATTAGAGAGAGAAATGAAGCTTTTATTAAACTTCCCAAACTGCACACTAAATGATTTTATCAATGGCACTGTTTGTTTTGGGGGAAAGCTAAGATCATACATCCTCTTTTAAGTTGAGAGTAATATAAATCAGCTGATTTGTACATGTAGCTCCAAAACCAAGGATCATACGTTCAGTCATACCATACCTATATTTTTGATTTTTGGCACTCTGGATTCCTCGTCTTGCTCCTAGTATCAGTTTCCCAAAGCAGGTGAGGATTAATTGTTTGCTCAAGCACATTCTTATAGCTTGAATCGAAGCCACTCAGTAGGTGGACAGTCTACTTACCAACTGCGGGCTTAACAGAATTTTTTGGAGACAGAAAAACAGCCTTTTCCTCGACTATCTTACTACTAGACTTTTTTTCATTTCCATTAGAAAAGACAACACGTCAGGGAACAGACACATCTTAAGCAAAATGCCTACAATCCAATTGTGAAACAGCAGCTGAGTTGATTAATTGTGAAATATCTCTCAAAGTTTAATAAGTGCCTCACAGTGTGTCAGTAGCTGGCCTGTATTGAGCAGGTGTTGAGTCACTGAGCCATAGTACCAGTATTACCCAAAAGAAATGAGTCGTCTTCATGCATGCCTGAAAGCTTGTGAAGGTTTTAACGTGTCGCAGATTGAAAGGACATGTCTGCAGATCTGTTCTCATGGCTGATACGGTGCTGTTGCCCGTGGACTTACTCAACACATTTACTTTGCACTTTAGTACACATTCCTGAAGGCGTAGGGATATGAGAAGTTGCTTTTTATATTAACTTGATGCCGCATTGACTCATCATCTTCCATCACTACAGATATATTCTTTATCGATGTTTACAATTTTTAGTTTACCGTTTTCCAGTTACAAGAATTTAACGTAAAGTTGACGTTTTAATGTACCTACTTGCTTTTGGCTTAGCACTAATGCCAATAGGAATATGTTCATGTATGTGTGTGAGCATGTGCATGCTTGATTTTTGTCCCTGCATGCACTCTTCTATGCAAAACTACTACGTCCAAATGTTTGTACATGTTTATGGGAGTGAGGACGTGTGTACGTGAGTGAATGCACATATGTGAAACAGAGAGAGAGAGAGAGAGAGAGAGAGAGAGAGAGAGATGAAAGCCTGTCATGCCAGCAGGTTGAGTTAGCTCTGAAGTCTCTGTCATGCTGTCAGACTGCAGAGAGAGTTCTTCATTCTTCACTTGACTCAGCTGGTCGTGTCTCCATGCAGCATCCTGCTACAGCAGCCAACCGAAAAGAAAAGCCAAAGGTTGATTTACAGTACTAAAAAAAATAACATTTTTAACAGTGTTCCCCTCCACGTCTCTGTCACAATCAATACAGGTGCATACATCATTTTAGTAAAAGTCCTCTATGAATTCAAGGTGTCTTGAGTTTCATACGTTTGTTTGTAGATATTTGCTTAAGACATAAATTAAATTGCATCTCTTTTGAGAAGTTATGCCATTAAAAGCATTTTTTACAAGCAATTTGGAGCTCCAGTCACCCTAATTTGTTCTTTTGTGCCCAAAAACATAAGAAGTCAATCCGTTTTGTCACACCGTCTTGGTGGTGAAGTGGTTAGCACTGTTGTCTCACCGCAAGAAGGTTCCAGGTTTGAATCCGCTAGCCGGCAGGTTTGATCCTTGAACCTTTCCGTGTGCATGTGCGCGTTCTCCCCACGTTTGTGTGGATAAGCGGCATAGACAATGGATGGATGGATGTCTTGTCAAACCAGTTAGTGTCATTCAAAACAGTCTCCACCTCATTTGAATCAAAATCAATCAATTCAAATCAAAAGAACCCACTGGACACCATGAAAAGCTTTATGTGTTTCCCATGCAATAATACATTGGAAAGCAAAACAAAAAAAATAATTAATAAGAGTTCTGAGTCATTCCTAATGTTTGGTGACCAATGAAGTGAAAATCATTGACATATCTGTCATGTAAAATGTTTTCATTTGGTTGATCAAATGCCAAGCTGATCTGGTCTGGTTCGAGCTTTCCATCTCAGTTGACTCTGGTTCAGAGATGTAATGTGCTTAGCCTTTCACATTTAGTGGAGCAAAACTAGTCCATGATTTTCATTTGTGTCTTCTTCGAGAACTCTGATTTCACCTACATGTAAAGACCTGTTTATGGCAATATATTGAAAGAAGTCTTCATAGTTGACCAAACATCAGAGTGAATATGCCTATCAGGGCCTATTGTGGACTTAGAGCTAACTCTACTCCCAGTATTGTCCCTCCACAGCAGAGTTCCTCTAAAAATAAGCAATCACTATTTTCCAAGTAACTCATAACGAACATACAGTGGCAGAATGTTAATGTCAAGAACCATAAAAGCCTTTTGTCAACAAAGCCTTCCATGTCAACACATTAGCAGCAATCATAGAGAGTTTGGCAGTTGGTGGTGGGTATTGCTTTCCTACGAAATGATGTGGTTACAGCAGCTGTCATGGCCAGAAAACTGTTGTTAGGACTGTGGCCTAACTTCATTACAACTGGTATCACACATAAAACAAACAAGCAAAAGAGGCAGAATTTCCATATCACCCTTAAGCTCGTATCAAATCATGTCATTTGTAAATGGGGAAATGTTGCAGACGTTCCCACTGAACATTTTGGCCCTCGTGCCACACTTAAATAAACATGTTAGATAAACCAGACTCTTCAGAAAACTACAAGTAATCTTTATTTAGACAAACCTAATGCTCAGCTTTGTATAAGGAATCGTTAACCCTTTCATGCACAGAGGTCACTACAGTGTGCAGCTGTTCAAAAGCTGTTTTCTTGTATATGCATGAGTTTTGATGGCATAGTTGCACATCAGCCACTACAGTGAAGCTACTGCACCCAGTGGGAAGCCAAGATGGCCGACAGACAGCCAGAAACACCAAGTTGCTCATTTCTTTCTGTTCAAACCTTCTATAAAAAGAGACCCCTGCAGGTAAGAAAAATATGGGGGCATCAGGTAACATGTAAGGAGTCATGCAATTGCTACATTTTCCAAGTATTGATTTTAAACTACTACTGGACATGTAAAAATATCTTCATAAAATTTGGGGTTGTTCAAACCTTGTTTTTCATGAATAAAGATGAATAAGAACATTTGAGGTTATCATAATTCATGCATGAAAGGGTTAAAACAGAGACAGTGAACGTTGAAAATACTGGATTCAATAAAGAGACTGAAGTCTTCTGAAATCTGCCAAGTGTGCATGAGAAAAGCCTTTTCTGGGTTATGTAATGTTCGTGTTTGACAAATCATTGATCATATTAGTTGATGTCACCTCGTATTACTGTTAAACTGTCTGAATGATCTGTATATTCTCGTAAAGTGACCATTTGATACAAAAGCAAAATGACATTTGCTGGAGAATGTCTATCAGCCTCTCTTTAGGAGTCAGACTCACAAAGCTGGCAGCGTTCAACTCACTGGATCACTGAAGCTCCATCAGCAGCCTGAAAATGATTTCAGTGTTTACTGCGTTTCTCAAGAATGGAAACAACTGACGGGAGCAGACGGAGCGTGACGCAGAGCACAACACAGAGTATGCACTGAACAGTTTTTTTGGTGCCCCTGTTCAAAACAGGGCGCTTGATAGGAAGTCTGATATACCCTGAGCCTCTTGCTCTTGTTCATCTTGTGTGGTGACATTTTATTGGATAAGGGCTTGGCTGTTTGGCAGCAAGAGAGAGAGAGAGTGAGAGACTGGGGGGAGAAGGGGGGGGTGAGAAAAAAAACATGAGACATGACAAGAGAGCAGAAAAATCTTTAAGCACCTGTAGTAAAACACAATGCAGGGTTTTGAAAACAGCAAAGGGAGGAATTTTTCCAGAATGGGCCAAGTCACGTCTTCAAGGCATCCGAGACAGAGAGATGAAAGCAGCAGGGAGCGGAGGAAGTGGGGGTTGAGGAGGCGTCACCTGGAGAACTGCCTGCTATTGACAGGATCCCAACCAGGCAAGATGCCCTTAAAAACTAAACTAAACATAGGCGCTGTGTTTTAGAGAAAGCGGAGGGTTGTTGGGGGGCGGCTGCAGTTGCAGACAGCTGCTTTGAACCAGCTCATCAACCTGCAAACCCTGGAAGCTCGAGCAGCCAGATAATGTGCAAATCCCAGCGACAAGTATAAAATGTTTTCCCCGGAGTTTTCACAGTATGTCACATAGGCTTGTGATTTAGATTAACAATAGGCTGACGTTATGGTCCAAAGAAAAGGAGCGATTAGCTGCTGCGAAGAGGAGGGCGACACAGCAAGGCCTGTTTCCTGTGAGGCTCACGGTGGGGAAGGCTCATTTACGAGCAAGGAACCTGAATGATGTGTTTACTGTCCGTCTAGATAGATTGTTTTTGTTATGACTTGGGTGATAGGTGTTTGCATGATAGGGTGGATGTGGTGATAACGAATGTTTATGGCTGGGGTGGTGTCTATGATTCACCTAGACAACAATGGAAGCCAATGGCAGCAATGGTGATGGTGAAAAAAGATAGTGATGGGGTCATTAAGGATTGGAGCCTAGGTGCACGCATAGCTTCCATTTTCCCCAGCATCTACTCTGAATGTTCTTAAAACACCCAGCTTGAAAGAAACTTCTGTCAGAAGTAAAAAAAAAAACATAGATATGATGATAAAGTTTGTCATGTGACAGATGTCTGAGGGACTGTTTGTCCATTCCATCTGTAGGTGTCAGATGATTGACTGGAGGCAGAGCGCAATGTAAAGCAGTGCCAAAAAAAACAAAAAAACAAAATCAAACTGCAGCTTCTTGTTTATAGGGCTGATCATCTCGTGTTTTTCACACTGCAAAAAAAAGAAGACAGCAAAGGGTTCTCGGGGTGGACATTCAGCCCTTGATTAGGCTGCGTGCAAACTGCAGCAGGGAAAACAGAGAAGGTGGAGGGACGTTTTGTTTTTGGATTTGCCACTCCAGCCGTTAAAGTACCCTTCCATTAAAGTAAAATCTAAAAAAAAAAATCCCTACAATAAAACAAAAACAAACAAAAGCCACACAGCCACATTTCAAATGTTCACTTGGCGCAGCAGCACAACTTGTACTTTCTCCTGTACTCTCGTTCTAATTTGAGCTGGCATCGGTTTTCAAACCTTTATTTATCCAGGGAGAGTTTTGCTGAGCACGCTTGCTGTTTTTCGGCAACGCCCTCCTTCACATTCGCACCTGGGAGCTGTAGTCATCAGTTTTTATGGATAAAAAAAGGTATTGCGCTGTCCTTCTGACACAGTTCGATGGTATCTTACCTTTGGGTGATTTGAAACTTTAATGTGTAATCATAGCTAAATCCCATGAGGCTAACTAGCTTGTTAAAATCATAAAGTATTATTGCACTGTTTTCATAATGGTGAAAAACAATGCAACAAACAGGCAGTGAGTGAAAGAACCCAACAAGACAAAGAGTGGGAAGAAAAAAACAGAGAGGTTTGTCATCTTTTCAAAAAGTCACAATATCATTTAATATAAAACACCTTTAAATTGAACATAATGAGGAATTCATCATCAGGAGTTCCACCAATCCACTACCACTTGAACACTGCAGTCCACCTCGACGGCAGCTGACTTCAATGGTACTTCCGAGTGCACACAGAAAAGGGTTGAAACATGCATTTACTACATTGTACAAAGTCAAAAGCGAAAAACAGGAGGTCTTTTTTTTGCCATCATTGGCAGAGAGTCTCATTGCCTCGTGGGGGATCCAGAGGCAAAAGGGGGGACAGTCTTGATAGTTGGGCATGTACAGAGGTGTCCATTTGTTCCCTGGCACTTAGGGGGAAAAGTGTCCTCCTCTCTTTTAGATCGACAGCTGAAGGGAAAGTGAAAACTTGGTGTAAGGCAGGAAAATGACTCAACATACTTCAGATATTTCAGATTAACAGATGTGGACTTGCTTAATTTTGACAAACAGCAGTGTCAGTGCGGCTCCTGTGCTGTGAAGTCTGCACACAGTGTTTTGTAGGTCTTGGCAGTAACAGAGAGCTGTCTCTCTCTACACATGCTCCCCCAACATGTTGCTGGTAACGATCAATGGAAGCACAATGTCCAAAGCAAGCATCATTCTCCTTAATCTATGACAATCCCATAATGAGGCTGCGTTTTTGAATGTCAGACACGTAGGAAATAGACTGAAGAGATTCCTCCCTTTCGTCCATTCACACTGACGACACTTTGATAACACATTTCATTCCCAGCTTCGTCCCTCCCTCTCTCTCTCTCTCCCCCTCCCTCCCTCTCTTCTAGCACACACACTCAAACACGCTCACACTACAGATGCCACGGAGGTGACGGAGGTCACCTTATTGTCTTCTGCCCAGGGCTGCAGGTTCTGCAGGGCGTACAGGGAGGAGTTGTGCAGGCAGAGCGGGTCCGGCTGCAGAGGCTGGCTCAACGTCTTCTGGAAAGCTTCCTGCTGAAGCTGCAGCATCAGCCGGTTGGCCTGCTGCCTCTCAGCCTCTCTCTCCTCTGCGGTCTGTCTCCTGGACGGAGGGGGGGACACAAAGGGGCAACAGAGGAAGATATAAGACCCATATAATATTTTTATGGGGCACGTATACAAGATAATGTCACATACCAAGCAATGTTTGTCCCGTAAGCTCATAAAGGCTCATGAGAACGTTTTTTTTCCCCAAATAAACTGGACATATTCTAATTTATATTTAAGCAAAGGGGTCCCAAGTTAGACATAATAAATGACATAATATTCTAGGCAAGCAAAAATAAATATTTCCTTTAATTTTTCCCTTTTTTCTCACAGATAAATCGAATACCTCATATATTATCTAGTACAACAAGAACAGAAAAACATTTTAGTTAATCTGGTCACAACTGGTGAACACATGCAACCAGTGACAAGTGTAACAACTGTCTGTCACAAGCCCAAAAGGCTGAAAAGCACTACATTAAAGGATATCAGACTGATGCTGTGCTCTAGCTCCTTTTAAAAACACTCAATAAACGTTTGTGAAAGAATAACAGTATTATAAAAGTGCAAAGTGCAACTTGTTGAAAATCAAAAGTATCAATAAGTAAAGAAATGCCTGCCTGAAACTGGGTTTCCAGTGTTGCTTCTGGTGTTTTAAAGCGTGCGTCTTTTTCTTTGGCAGCTAATCATGACTATTAATGTGAGCAGTCAAAAGTCAGGGGGAAAAGAAAAGCAGTAAAGTTATATGTGTCTCTGAAAATGTGCAAATAAAATGTATTCATTTCCAAACTGGCTGCTTTTACTGTGTGTTTATTCAACAAGGGTGCCAGTGACTTCAGCTTCAGGCCAGATGACAGCTGATCAGGATAAGTGACAGGTGTTGGTGAGGGGACGTGACTAACGCATGGGGAGGAGGTACATTACACTTCCTGCCTCAAGGTAAAAAAGAAAAAAAAAACAAACAGATGTACCGGTTTTGTTTTTTTTTCTTTTCAGAACAACTTATGTTACCAGTCACATATATCCTATATACTGTGTCAGTGAATGCTGATATTAACATTTGCTTTGTTGATAAGTAGCACAGATGTTTGCTTTTTTCTGACAAACCTGCATGTCTGTTTAAGGTGATACATCTTGTTAGATTCACAGTGTTTAAGCGTCCAGAGAGAGAGAATCTCTAGTGATCAGCATTATCGTGGGTGTCGAGAAAAAAAAAGTGAGCCGAGAAGGTAAATGCAGGAGAGGAGTGAAAAATATTAATAACTTATTAAGAATTTCAAAATTCAGAGTAGATGAAATGCTGCTTTTGTTTATCCATTGTTTCTTCTCCTGAGATGAAGTTTCATTCATTTTCAATTCTCCTGATATTTTCATGATCGTTGGGACATTTTCTCCTCTCTGTGTGTTTGCTCATTTCAACCAAGAAATGCTCTAAACGCAGATTAAGAATATTAAATTAATCACGTAATTGGCTCTTTTGAATTTCTGCTGGTGTGACTAATAACGCAAACCATAATAAATAAATGTTTTCCATCAAAATCAACAATGAAATACAAATGGCGGGTGGAAATCACAGGCGGAAACACACCTCTAAAACACTCTTTCATGCACACCAACATCCATCCATTAGCCACACATTATTGTTAACAGCATTATCATAATCTGATTCCGTGGCTGTTGATTTGATCATCCTCTTGTTACTAGCGTAGTCGTCACGCAAAGACATCCCTCATGCTCATCCTATCAGGTGCACACTACAGGGAGATGGCATAAATCTAAGCAAAACTAGGAAATCAGAGGGAAAAAAATGAGTTTAGCCAATTCCCTCGTTACTTGTGACATGCCATTCAGTCTTAGATTTAGTTTGGTGGTGTTTATTTTCAGCATTTTCATTTTTATTACATCTTTGCAGTGAAAAATGCATCTTAGTTTCTCGCTGCTAGTGGTGGGATTGTTGGAATCTTTCAAATAAATGCACCTTTTTTTTTCTTTAAAGAGTATCATAAAAACTAAATTCCAATATTATGGTTGTTTTGAGACAAATTAACCAATAAACTAAGTCATAAATGTTAACCAGCCGAAGTTTTAAAATGTTCTGTTCTAATAGTAAAAACCTTTAGGATCATTTAAACATTAAAACCCTAAAAGGTAATTTAGTTGTTTATAATATGCTTTGAAATATGTGTCCTGTCCCTTTAACTATGGGCAGGGCCTCCTAATTTGATTTCCCACTCATTTACTTCCAAATGGCTATAAACAACAGTTAGAATGAAGTGAAGGAGTGTGTGTGTTTTTTCTGTCTATGGACTTGGCAGTCGATTTCTCCTGTGAGTGTTTCAGTATTGCTTTGGACAGCAGGTTTCTAAAAGGCCTTTCAGGGGGCTCAGGAGTAATTGTGCTTGGTCAAGTGAACTGGCCTCGAACTGGCAGCTAGGCTAAGCAAAATAGGTGTTGTGTTGTGTTGTACGACGCCTCGGATGCTTCAGCTGCGGGCCATTTTGCTCGTGTTTAAGGTAAAACAGTGGTAAGCATTTTGGAGCCAAGAGCAAAAACACAGGACACATTCAGCGCTGTTGATTTATGGCGCAAGTTAAATTGGAAGGAGTGGCTCTTCTTAGTGAACATCCTGGCCTCATAAAGACAAACAGCCTCTGAAAAATCCAGCATGCCTCTTTGTTTCGTTTAAGTCGGTCATGAGGTAAAAAAAAATGAGCAAAATATCGCACATGGAAGAGAGATTTGTCACACTTTAGGGTCACTCTTCTCTGTTTTCACACCAGTAAAGGACACTGAACTGCACCGAATAACCCTCGAAGGGAAGGAACATCCTGCTGCAAGCTTACCGCCATTTTGTCCGTCTGTTCTGAAACCAGGTCTTGACTTGTGCATCTGTCATCTTCAGGGCCTTGGCCAAGGTGGCTCGCTCAGCCGACGCCAGGTACTTCTGCCGATGAAAACGTTTCTCCAGCTCACAGATCTGCACCCGGCTGAAAGAGGTGCGAGGCTTTTTCCTCTTGGGCGGCGTCCGGTTCTGGTAAGGGTGGCCGATACGACGGGTCACGGAGAAGGGTGACAGGGCAGCTGAAAAGTGCAACAAGAGAGGATTTACTTGACTTTGTTTGATGATTTTTAAGCAACTCACTTGGTGGACTGCAGATTGGAAGTCTTCCTTTAAAAGAGGTCCATGTTATTTGAGATTACTGTAACTAATCGAGGTGTCTAGACTGTAAGGGTTCAAGATTAATCTGTTAGTATAAGTAGTTATTTCCATTTCCAAACTGGAATGATCTGTGCTTATGAAAAAACAACTTATTTCCCTTGAGGTTTTGTTTATATACGCTCGTGTTATTAACACAATTTTGTTTTCAGTCCTTGATTAGATAGAATTATTGTCCATTTTGTCTTAACTCTGGAAAAGCCAGTGTGTTTGGGGAGTCTAAGAGAAGACCCAGAAGCTGTCAGTTGAAGATAAATGTAATTACAACTAATATTCCCCTGCCAGATTTTGAAAACCAAGCAGCACACTGGTTTGTACAAAGAGGAAGTCAGAGGAAAACTCATAGAGAAACATGTAGAGAGCCGGGAGCTGCAGTATGAGCTCGGAAAGCAATTCAAAAAAAAGATACAGATAAATTGGCATCCTAGAGTTAAACAATGGCAAAGAAATCATTAGAAATAAAGGTTTAAACTTCTACTTTAGCAATATTGTTTACATTTTCACAAACAAAGACAGAAAAAAACACTCAATATCTATGGATGCATTTAGAAATCAAGTGTGAGACAGATAGGTGAGGTAGGGGAGACGATTGGTGGGGGGGTGACTCACCTGGGCAAGCCCCCTTTGGGAAAGGATAGTCTGCTAGAAGGCCACTGCCGTCTCGCAGGTGAGCGAGCTCAGGGTAATAGCATTTGGCTAATGTCTCCACAGTGCTCCAGACAGGGACCCTGCCGATGTCTCCCTTGGGGAGAGGACAGAGGGGCCCGGCAGGCCCTGGCCCCCCTGTGGCCTCTCCGACTCGGCTCTCCTCAGCCTGCTCCCCTAAAGGAAAGGGAGACACAGTGAGGTCCCACATCTGGAGCACAGCAGCAGCAGCAGCAGCAGCCACTGTGCGGGCGCCGACGCATAGCAGCTAATCACATGATGGAAGCCTGAATGATGAACAGAGTCTGCTTTAATGTAATCTACTGCTAGTCTCTTAAGTTATCCTTTGGAGAGGTTTTGCTCCAAAATGAGATATCTGCCATTTAGAAAAATAAATGACAACTAGCAGGGTTACAAAGATAAATCAAGCACATGCTGGTCAGCCAATCAGAATTAGACAATGGGGGTTATCCACTGGCAATGTGAGGGACACAATATGATTTAATAACCACACTAATAATGTTAACCCACTTAAAACAATAGCACTAGTAATGTCAGCCCTATTCACAGACTTTCAACCAAACACAGTAAAGCTTTTGTTATTTTGGGAGGATTTTTTTGACAAATCAAATTCAAAGATGTTCAATTTTTGCACAAAAACATTGACCATATCTCATTTGTCATCATTTTCCCCAAACAGATGACCTAGAACTTACAGATACTGCTGCTGGATTTGAGGTAATGATTTATTCTTTTCAATAAATCGCACGAGCATACATTGGCCGGACTGCTTTACGTCTTCTCAACTGCTTTGTCACCGTGTCTCTTGAAAAATATGAATTGCACCCTGCCACTGTATTGTGTTTTTCTTCAATCTGTGCCTCACTGCCTGGTGGCTCACTTTCACATATCACCGTATCTCGGTATTAATAACAACTTATCTTCTGCATCATAAAATATCTATGAATCCTGTCTATTTTGTCAGCCATGGGTAAACAGAAGATCGATAAATGTAATGAGATCGTTTCTGGCCATGGATCCACTCCCCAGCCACATTCTCATTCTGAGGCAGAATGGAAATCAACAAGAGAGGGAAAAAAAAAAAAAAAAAAAAAGGGATTCTGTCTCTTTTTCTCCCTCTCCAAGTATCTTTGTGTCATTCCTCCCCAGCAAGCTGTTTTGCCTCCTGTCTTACAGGGTGTTTATTTGTTTTTGTTTTGTCAGAAAAGCTCACCAGAAGCCAAAATGAATATGAAAACATCTGCATAGGTGTCCCCCCGAGGGCCACGTGCTGCCGCTGCTGCTCGCACAGTTTCAGCGACCTGAAAATTCATTTGCCACACAGACGATGACAATTTGGTTGGAAAATGGAACATGAAGCTATTATGTGCCCGGCAGTCGTTTCCAGAGAGCTGCCAACGTCCCCTGATAGTGCTGAGTGGCAAATTGAGGCGTACACGAGCAAATGATTTGTAAAATACAGATGAATAGCTGCGATGTGCTGTTACAGTCGGTCACATAAAGTGTAAATCTAACGCAAATTCAGTGCCTGAAATGAAAACTCACCACCTTCTATTGTGTATTGTGGTGGATTTATGGTGACCATGTGTTCTTTTTCTTCCACTCATTATTATTTTTAATCTCCTATGGTAATGTTCCAATAATATTATTATCAGGTTTCACATTATGTGTCGCTCTGATGCTCAGTAGTAGCATAAATGGTAATCGTATCCCTCTAATACTCCTTATGGGACACAGAGGGGCTTCTCTGGTATTTAATCACGAGTTTATACTGACCAAATCCCCATGATGTTTCTGATATTTCTATAAGGTTCGCAAAGTAGACTGTAGCACCTCTGTGGCCCTTAATAGTGAGTTTATGGTGACCTTATTGCTCTTCGTGGAATGTTTTTAAATGGAACACGATTCACAGTCTTATTCTTATGTTGAATTTTCTATGATGTTTCTACTACATATACATTTAGATATTGTTGTTGTTACTTTTTGGCTGGCGTCTCGTTGCCTAAAACTATCTGCAGCCTTTCTGGGACACACACTGAGAGCGAACAGGCCTGTTGTTGCTCCCAGCGGCAGGTCTGGCTAACTAATACTGCATTAGATGGCTATTTCAGGCCATCTGCGGGCTAACTAATGGACCAGGCACATACAAGCACGTTCAGAGGCAACCCAAGTGGAACACAGCATGCTGCAGGAGCCTTTAGATGTGCCAACTGCAGAAAAGCTTCGCCTCAGTGTGCAAAACACTGCATCAGCCATGTTTAATGTTTTGACTGACTGGTGTAAGGCTGAGACCCTTCAGGAATCGGATGTCTTCAGATTTATCCGTTGCTGTTATTATTGGGACTGTAAGCTACACAAGACAGTAAAGGCTGTAATGCTTGAGCTTGTGTGACCCTGTGAGCACAAAACCAACATCAAATTAAAAGACTGTTCCTGCTCAACTGCATCAGTCCTAATGAAATTACATAGATGGAAATAAGCATAATGTTCTTCTATTCTTGTGTCTATGGCACCCAAATGTCTTGATTGTGCCCTTTTATTAAACAAATTTGTTACATAGTGAGTTCAAACTAACCTTTAACTACAGCATTATCCTCACAACAAAGCTATAAGGCAGTATGACAAAAAAATGTTTCCAATATATATATATATATATGTATATATATTTATAGTTCAGTCTCAGTATTTTGAGAAATACTGATTTCAGAAATTGCAGCTCATTGAGAAGCCTGTCAATATAATGTCACTGTAAATATTTTGAATATTATGAAATGAGCTGTGATTGTGGCGAAAATCTTTGCATTAACCATCACAGGGGGTGTGTGTGTGTGTGGGGGGGGGGTTGTGATCCAAAGTTGGGCTTTTAATTATTTTCTCTGCGAGAAGAATAATTATGCAGTAACATTACCCTAAATACAGCCTGGAAAACAGTTAAACTGTTAATGTTGCTTCTGTGCAGAGACTATTTAAAAAAAGAGTCCAAAAAAGAAAGAAAAAACAGCAAGAAACAAACAAAAAAAGAAAAAAAAAAGAATATGGCTAATTAAAGAAATAAATGAGTGAAATAAACAAATGAAAAAGAAAATGGGTGGAGTGTACTGAATCTGCTGCCTGGGTAATACAATTTAGCATAAGCACATCAAAAAATAAAATGCTACCATGGAGAATATGTTTCCCATAATAAAACCATCTATACTTAATAACACTTCTCGGTGACAGCGCCTCCCTTCCCCACTGCGGATATTACCTTTGTAGCAATCTAATAAATATATCCGTGAAGGATTCTAAAGGGGATATTGAAATTTAACATGAACATATATTGCTATTTATTACACTGCACGGCACAAAAGGCGGGGACACTGTTTTCTGTCACGCCGAGAATCAGGAAACAAGGAGCGAGTTCAACGCGGACATAAAATCATATTTTTCTGCTCTGCTGCCATTAACACCCAGACAGAGATTTATTGGAGAGAAAAAAGGGTTTAATTATGTTTTTTTATTGGTGCTTCGTGGCCTGTAGAGCTGCGCATGCTGTATTATGGCTCTGTTTATTATCAAGATGCCCAAACGATGCACATTATCTTCTATAACCACGGTTATTATTGTTATGATTATTATGCTGCTTTACAGCAACCTTTAAATATTTAAATATTCGCGTCAGTGTCTGTGTGTGTGGATTTAAACCGTCCACATCAAGACTTTATGATTCTTCCTATCCTGGGCTGTAAAATACTTTTTGAACTTTCATGTAATTAATTGGTTTTCATATCATTCAATTGTTACAAGCCTTTTTTTGTTGTTGTTGCTTTCCCACTACTTAGTTTGTATTATTTTATAATTATAAATTATTATCATTATTTCTTTTTTTTTTTATGTGATGAACAGAAATGTTTAAATCAAGTAAAATCCAGTCCTATTTTTTGGGGGCAGAAATAACACTGCAGTTGCCAAAACACAACCACCATTACTACTACTACTACTATTAATAATAATAAAAATAATAATTATAATAACAATAATAATAATAATAATAATAATAACATTAATAATCGGAATAATTGGGACGAATTTAGGTGGGAATTGGGATAAAAGATGAATGAACGTGGCTGTAAACTGAGTGAACACAGAGATGAGTTAAACCCACAGTAGTGTGTTAACAAGTCTTATTTTTAGAGATGGATTAAATTAGATGGATTAAATTATTCCTCAACACCCCAAAGCTTAATCCTTTGAGTCAGTCTGATACAACTTCTCATGATTTATAACACGAATTCAGGCCACAAGGACGCCAAGTGGTGAAAAATTAGAAAAGGCTATTTTACAGGATTCGTTTACATCCCTACTAAAAAATAAAAAAAATAAAAAAAACCTCCCACGGCTGCCAGAGCTGGAGGCTGGCAGGAGAAATGTTGAGCTGTTTAAAGCTGAACGGGGCCGTTTTTCTCCTCCGGTTTCAACTTGAAAAGCGATGAGAAAAACAAGAAACAAAGAAACATTTCAAATGCTTCTCTGTCCATCAGGATAGATGATAGTCCATTTGATTTACTTTTATGGGAAACAGAGCAGGCTAAATGTGGATAGTGTGTGTGTGTGTGTGTGTGTGTGTGTGTGTGTGTGTGTGTGCTGCTACTGTAGCTGCTGCTGATCTTTGGCTGATCAATACAGTGGAAAGATATAAGCTGCGAAATAATTACAGCGACACAAAGCTGAGAGAAATTAAACGAGAGGCCCTCGGTGACTATGAGTAGAATTGATAAGCCTATTTACACTGTATCTTTTTGCAGTTGACATATCGTCCCCCAGTATTTAATAATTAATCAGGCAGAAATAACGGAATAGTGAATATTTAATGCGTGGAGAGGTGTGTGTGAGTGTGTGTGTGAGTGTGTGTGTGTTGGGGAGTGAGGGAGGTGGAGGGGGGGGGGGTCATCCATGATGTTCTTCATTTTCAGCTTCATAACGATGAGGTCATGAGAAAAACAGCAGAGGAACCACCCCTCTGATAAACTCCGTTAATAAGGAGAAGACTGTGACACAGGCTGCACGAAATAAAGACAGTATGGTCATATAAAGTCCTCCTGCCGCAGAATTTCACTTCTAATAGTTTTGAAGTGTACTTTGTTATTTGTTTGAAGTTATTGAACCCTTGAACATACCAGGGCTACAGGGATGGCCACCTTAACAGTTTCAAATTGGATGACTTTGGCACACCATTAGTAATAAAATAAATAAACGGGTGCATTAAAAATGCCACTCTTCGACGTTTTTGCAGGTAAGATACAAAAGCACATGAATAAATAAAAAATCTCGGGTGATCTAGCACTAATAATTAAACTGAGGTTATGTAATGTAGATTATTAAACTATTGCACTACAGAAAATACTGGAAAACTACATAATAATGCCTCATCAAGTACAATTTTATTTTTTTTTTTATCTTCAAAAAGGGAGCAAAAATAATCTGTCTGGACTCTACAAATGTGCTGTTGTCTAATGTTTGTATTATTGCTGCGTCATTGTATCTGAGAGGGACACAAAACTGGCACTTTTCTTTTTTCTTTTTTTTTCCTCCAAATTCACAATCTTACAGAGAAAGAAATGGAGCATCTAAATTCGTCTGAGACGTTTGCAAAGAATCCGGGTGGATGAAGACCTCAGCCTGAGCTTCATAAAATCCAGTCAAAGTCAACAAAATGAGTGTGAGGTGTCAGAGAATTTACAGTATGCGAATTATGCAGATTAATTTTGAAGGCTACGGAAAAGTGAGGCACTGCATTCAGGCAATGTGTGTCTCTAAACTGAAACAGAGATGCAGCATTACTCTTAGTGGTAAATATTTTCAATGCATAATAATAATAATAATAAGAATAAGAATAATAATCTGACACGTGTTATTTCTATTATGACTCAACTTCCTGCTTTCTCAGTTGGCTCACATTTAAAAAAAAAAAAAAAATCATTCATCTGAGACGTTGTTATCCGTCATCCGTTCTAAATGGAGAGTGATGGTTCAATACTGATTCATCAGCATGTCCGCGCCAATTTCTCCACTCGTTCATCAGACTGCCCTTCCAGAATAATAAAACTGAGATTACAACCCTAAAGATGAAATCAGCTCCACTTTGTCGGGCCATTAGGCCCAGAGTAGTCTGCACGCTTCAGGGCTGTTTTTAACACAAATGCCGGAAAATGAACCACTCACACCTGTGAGGCCGTGAGAGAAATGTGAAATACTGCTACTACAGGTGGAGATGCATGGAGGTACTCTGGAGGTTCTATCATCCTCTGGCCTACTTCTGTCTAAATGGGGAACACAAATCAGACTACAGGAGCTGCAGGATCACAATGAAACTCTTTTTTTTTTTACCTGTTAATCTGTCCTTGGCAAACCTCCTACTGCTCTCCATCCACGGGAAGGTGAAGTTTGCTGCATTCCCCATCCCCATCCCAGGCACCGAGGGGATGCCGGGTCCCATCCCTGGCGGATGCGCAGAAGGGGGTGGATGCGGCGCAGCAGCGACGGGCGGAGGCGGCATGGGTCTGTGCGCCGGCACCCGAATCACCCCACCGGCGCCGCCGCCCGAGTTCACGTTAACGTTCATGTTCATACTGACGTTCATGTTCATGTTGACGTTGTAGGAACCGGCCAGACTCGCCGCCGCCATGGAGCAGGCCGGGTTGTAGACGCTGTTGTACCCGTTGCTGTAGACGTTGGAGGCCAGCGCGTAATCCGGGTCGCCGGTCCGGTTGGGCAGCATGCAACCGCTGGACTGGTCCGAGCTGTTGAGGATCTGGTCGATCCCGAAGCTGATGGGCTCATGCTGCTGCTGGTGCGTCTGGTTCACCTCCTCGATCCCGGTGTGCTCCATAGTTTTTTTTTGTCGGTGATGTGTTTGTCAGTGGATTCTATCAGTGCTCGGATGTATTTTTGTCATATAGTATTTCACGCCTTGGGGGATGAAATGTTTGTATGTGTGCTGCAGTGTTTGGCTGTTTTTTGATTTCAAGCATCGACACAGGCCTGTTCTACTCCCAGGAAACCAATAACGTGTCCAGCGCTATCCAAAATCTTGCCATTATTTTTGTCCAGTAGTGAGCTCGGGCTTTCCCTAAATTAAATGCCTATCCGTCGGACTAAGAAAAAGCGTATCCATCTTTAACAGTGTGTTCTTTCCCTGTGAACTGGACACAAGGCAGTTTAGCAACAGGAAAAAAAAAGATGCCAAATGGTTATCCTGAGTACTTACAGACAAAAATCCGTGATTTTTTTTGGGGGGGAGGCAGTTCTCTGGAGAGGCTTGACGCGCTTTGTTCGCCTACTCTGGCGGAGACGATCCATACGCAGAGGGCAAGGTAAGGTGCCCAAGCTCGTCGCATCAAAATAAAGCAAGAGACAAAACAAAACAAACCGAAGGAGGCGAAAACGAAGCGCCGACCTCGCGGGCGTGGAGATTAATTGGAGGTGAGAGCGAGAGATGGCTCTGTTGTGCTGGACGGTGAAGTGCGTTTCAGCAGGTGAGACAAGCCTCTGCGTAAAAGCTGCCATTCGGTCATCCAGCCAAACCTCCCTCAATCCCTCCCTCCCCCAGCCTTCCTCCCTCCCTCCCTCCCTCCCTCCTCCTCCTCTGTAAGGGCAGTTGTTTTGCTCGGATGTCTTAAAGAAGCCGCAGCTTTCTTTATTTTCTGAAGCTTTTCTGGCGTTAAACGGGGGGTTTTGTGCCTTTTAGCGCCACTGAAGGCTCGGGTCAAGCGGTTTCCAAAGTGCTTTCGCTTCAGAACTCGTCTACTTGTTTAAAATAGTGAATAAGGTCAATCATTTCATTCATTCGTTCATTCAAGGTCAATCTTTGAAACCACGCAGCCAGAAAAAGAACAAATGGTCTCCCCACGCCACTACATATACATTGTTTGATCAGATTTCTTTTCCTATGGTTTAAAAATATCGTCGAATTGCCTGTGTAAATGTTTATTTTGATATTTGCATGTCCACCTTTTCTCTTCTTATTAGGTTTGTTCTTTTGTTTCTATCTGATTAAACTATTTGAAACGCGAGCTTAAAGTGATGCAGTGGGTCACAACCTTGACATGTGGAGAGTTTTTCCATGATAGGATTTTGTTCGGGAGCTTTCTGTTGGACATGACTCGGTGCAGAATTTGACAGCATGGTGAGCACTTTGGTCTTGAGGCAACAATGAAACACGGGTGCCTTTTTGTGTGTGCAAACAAAGCAGCCACACATTTACCCAGGGGCACATATAACTCACCCAAGGACCTTTAGAGTTCCCTTTAAAGCACCAATATTCGGATCAATGAACGATGGACGAATATAAGTAATAAATTGCGAGATGAGGGTCGTGCCAGAAAAAGGGCCCGAACTGTATCCCCTCAGTTTTAAAGGCAGGTTACAACAGTAAACTAGACTGTGTCCTACAGGGCACAATGTCAGTGATGTGCGTGTGAGCGAGAGCCGCTGAAGCAATAATCTGTTGCATTGTTACGCACAATGAAGCCATAAATCAGTTGATATTGACGGGAAGTGCGCAGCATATAGGCCTGATTTAAAGGCACTGATAGGACCGTTCAAATGTACATTATCGCAAAGTAATGAAATGTAAAGCATCCTGAGCGATATCCGGCCTGTATGAGAGACATGGTATAGACCCAGGAGTCAGATAAAGGCTGGATAGATAGATAGATAGATAGATAGATAGATAGATAGATAGATAGATAGATAGATAGATAGATAGATAGATAGATAGATAGATAGATAATTAAACAAATAAATAGCAGCTGGAGTCAGATCTTGGAGCCAAATGTGAAACGCGGCGTTGCTGATTTGCACAAATTATTTAACCTTTCTCCGCCCGGAGCGACGACGCGGATCGCCAGGGTCTCAATTCAATAAAAATGAAAAATGGCTCATAATAAAAGCGCGACACGGGGAAAAACGAATTTAATATATCACCGTTTTATTACGCACTTATTTCACTTTCCGTGCGAATAAAGATATCTCTCAACTGCACAAGGTGGCTAGAGGGAAGCATAAAAATCAATTGTGTGAATTCAGAGCCATATCAATAACGGTGCGGGACCGAGAACAGTGAGAGTAGCTGCTATTAGGCCTGTTTATATTTGCGCGTTACAATAAAATGAATAGGGACGAGAGGATGCACTGAGCCTCAGATCAGTTTACTGACAAGGTAATTGGCCGTTTATGCAAAACCAGGGAGATCTATGGGCCGGAAGGCGGAGAATAATGTTTGAGAGCCTCGTTTGGGGGGAAACACATCTCTCTCTTTCCCTGTTGTTGATGTCAGCAGCGGGGATGTGATGTCTGATTGGGCGTCACCTTCAGTGCCACAAAGCGAGCTGCTGCTGCTGCTGCTGATGATGATGATGATGATGATGATGTGCACCAACGCGGGGTCCCAAACTTTGTCGTGTCGTGGACTCACAGTTACACTAGAAAAAAAATGTGTAAAAATCCAAATGTGTTTTAAGGATTCTACAAAACTGCCACGTGCCATTCAGTGCATCACACCCTATCACTGTATTATTCAATTCATGTTTAGTTTTTGGGGTGTTTCCTTGATTGTAAACTTGTTATACTGTGCAAAATGAGGCAAATTCCGTGTATATATTGTGAATAAATACACTCTCTACTCTTGGCCACACGTCACAGGGTTAATCTGGCAGGGATTTTCATTATATTCTAATGTAGGGGATTCCCCCAAAAATGTTCCATATCGAAGAACCACACACGTTTACATGTTCTGGCTCTGGAGGTGCATCATTCTCCATCATGTCTGGGTAATGTGAAGCATGAGACTGCATCCATGACTCTTGCCTATACCAGTCAGTAAAAACAGTGAAATGACCCTCACATTCTTCAGTGGGGATCCTCTTTTCTGAAAGCCACTTAAGGATCTATTGTGTTGGTTTATGATACTAATTTGTTCCTGCAGTAAGGCAGTAAAAGTAATATATCTTTCCGGGGGCCAAACTAAATCTTTATGTGATATAACAGCTCACATTCATCAGCCAAACATAAACTTTCTATTTATTTATTATTTATTGTTTTCTTTGCAGTGAATTATTTATTATATTTGACCAAACTAAAACTCTTTTAGGTTTTTTTCCATTATCAGGGGGGAAAAAACAGACACTGCTCTGCTATTTAAAACATTATATCCCCTCCGCCAATGTCATACTAAAATTCCCAAATATTCTAAAAATGACAAATATTCAGTGTGCATTCATTGGACTGATTATAACACACACGTCATGAAGGAGGAGAAATCTTAATCCTGTGGCCGAAACCTTCTCAGCACATGTCCTGCTTTATGTGAAGTGAGGCCCTGCATGTGCATGAATGGGGCTCTTTGCCAACATGTTGAACACAGTGGTAAAACCGTAAAGCTGTGATCATCAGAAGAAATATCAGACTTCTCCTCATTGAGCCTGACAACCCGAGCTTATTCAGCCAGACACCAAGTGTCTCGTTTCATCATTCTTAACAATTTAGGCCATTCACTGTGATTAGCTCCTATGAGCTGCTGATACAGTTGAAGCATGAGGGAAGCAAAAATGATTTCAAAAAGTCATCTGATTTCTAATGAGCAGTTTGGGACGCCTCAGAATGATACGTCACATTTAACTTCATGAAATTTATAATTTTATCTGTTTCCAGTTGACATTTGCTCTTCTACACACGTCTGAGCGGAAGAGAAATAATTACGAGGTGATTGAAAGTTTTCATTGAAGCTACAGTGGAACAATTCATAGTCATCCAGTTTTAACATTAAGATGTTTTGGTTTTTCACACTTTGGTAACTGTCTCATTTGGAGCACCACACAAAGACATAATGTTCAGCCCAAATGATGCACAAACAGACATATTATTTTTTTCCTGTGAACTAACCTTGCTCCCTGTTTTCCTGCTCTACATGCCTGTCAGAGTGTCTCCATCAGGCTTCTTCTGCTCTCTTCTTAAACGCTTCACTATCCACTGCAGCAACCAAGCCAGTTTTCCCACAAGGATCATTAAAAGTGTATCTAATAAGCTATTGCTGGAAAACATGGGGGAATTTAAATTATTGTTATTATTTAAATAAAGATCTCTGACTCATTATGGGCTGGCATTATACAACTAGATATAAAATAGGCCAACAGGAAGTCTATCTATAGGGTTTGGATGCAAACATTGACATGATGCTGTGCAGGATTGTAATCAGCAATTTTACTAATGCAATAAAACCGCATTGCCAATTAAGGTGTAGCCCCTACCACCACCACCACCACCACCACCCCACCCAACCCTCTCTCTCTCTCTCTCTCTCTCTCTCTTACACACACACTCACACACACACACTTTCTCAATATGAAAGCCCCTCGCTGACTTTGCCCAAAGGCGTTGTCTATGGTTGCCGGCTGTGCGTGATGAATCGTTATCTCCAGGCCATGATGCTCGTCTGGGTAATAAAGTACCAGCAAAGCGGAGACAAAAGGAATTTGTCACAGTTGCCTCCCCGATATATTAGCGACCTACCGGTCGGTTTAGCTTTCATTTGGGGAGGCCAGGGGCCTGCACACCAAATTAAAATGAACCGAAAAAATATAAGGGCAGGGAAAAGGGTTACGGGAGAAGCTACGCACGTATAGAGTTAAGTGATAAGACAGGAGAGGTTTGTTTTATGGGCTGGAAGGAGCCCTTTGAAAACAAGACCTTCTACTGAGCCTACAAATACAGCACATTACTACCGCTACTACCACCTGTGCTGTCCACTTCCTGCTCCATGATGGCGCAGGGCTACAGGCTTCGTCTGAATCAGCCATTACGCAGACACGCAGGTGCGCAACGCTTTCAACGCCCTCAGCCAATCAGAGCAGCGGATTCCAAGACTTACGCACCTATATGCCAACAGAATAATGATGTTATCTTAAATATGCTTTATTATGATAAATAGTTTATATTAAGAGCTCACGATTACACGCCCAAACAAAGCTTTTTGCAGCGATGGAGGAGGCACAAATACCACAGTGGAAAAAGTCCTGCATACAAAGTGCAAAAGTATAAGCAGCAAAAATATCAAAGGTGTACTCATTATGGCAAGTACTCCATCTCAACATATTATATTAGCATATGATTGTATTATTTGTACAATCATATTAGCAGTATTTTAATGCTGGGATGGGCAGATGTTAACTATAATGTTGAGTAGTTTATATATAAGATGATATTTGATGATCAGATATTCTATATAAATAATCTTATTCAGGAAAGCGATGAGTAACTATAGCTGTCATATACATATAGTGGAACAAATAGCACCTCTGAAGTGTTGTGGAGTAAAGGAAGCATCAAACTACCTCAAAATTGTAGTTCTGTATAAGCTTTGAGCAAATACACTTTCCACCACTGGGCAGCATGTTATCAGTGTTATCATTATGAAGATGATTACTGCTGTTGCTGATGTTGTTAATATTGTTAGACGTTGTTTTGTGTCATTAGTTTGTGTGAAGCCTCTCTGTTATTGGCCATTGGGGTTTTTCCACAGTTCATCATGAAGGGCGCCTCCTAACACTTGGTGCTCTCTAATTGTTTCTGTAGAGAGAAATGAGGGGAGGAAAAACACTTGGAAAGAAACAAAGTATCTGGTTTGTGTTTGTGTAACCTGTGTGCATAATGTAACAGTGGAGGTATTCATGCAATAATCAACCTAGTTCCATCATCGGACAATGTGGAATCATAGTAGTGTGATAGACAGTAGTCGTTTTTTCTCTTCTAATTCAAGATTTGGTAACAACATATCTGGCCTGCATATGATCACTGAATAACCAAGAGAATAAACTGACATGTAATTCAAACAAAATACGAGTGTGTGCATTAACAAAAATTGGACATGCATGGTTACACTCCCTCACATGCTGTCAGCTGGTTGTTTGTGGAGTCTTGTCCAAATTTTACATTAAAAAAAGCAAAGAAAAAAAAAAAAATCTGGCAAAAGGCAAACCAGACTATAGGGGCGTCCGATAATGGATGTCTAGCCGCTAACTTGTCCGATAACGGACGCGTTTAAACTGACAGCTGAAATGATCCCAGACCTGGGGAGGGGGAAAAAAAAGCTGCCTCTGCAATCAGGGATGTCGGAGATTAGTGTGACGAAGCCTGTCATCCTGCTCCCTCCCAGGCCCTGTTTGACTCTCTGCTGCTATTAGGTAGAATTTCACAGGATACACCCAGAAAAAACAGGGTTCAGTGTTTGGGGAAGGGCTCTTGTTTGAATTTTAAGATCCAGAAGCCAAGAAAGCCACTGAAAAAAGTATTCTTACTGTTAAATCTTTATTCATTTATACATCAGTGCTCTGCAGGGCCGTAGAAACGATTTTAGAAATACCAAGGCCAAGTGCCCACATTGGTCCCCACCCCTCACACCCATAAGCTACATGTTTTTCAAGTTTACATTTCTCATGTTTTATATGCTTAACTGTTGAATTAATGGCTCCCCCAACCAACATGAAGATCAAAATGCTCTGTCTAAGGCTTCCATACAGGAAAAAGAGTCTGGTGGGGAAATTCAGCCGCATTTATTCTTGCTGGTTTAAGAATGAGACTAAGTATTAAAGGGGCTCCAATCAATCTGCCAGCGTTCATTATTGCCCAGTTTTGGGTCATGAGAGTTTGACTGGTGGTCTCTATAAAAGAGCAGATCAGATGATCAGATGATGCAAAAAGGTCCAGGTTGATCAACTGGTCGCGCATAGTTTAGTGCGGAAGGCCAGCGACATCGAGAAAGCCCTTGCAACCATGTGGAGAGGCATGGTGAGCTGATCTGTGTTTTTAGCCTCAGAGGCTAATGCAACTGGGCTAGCATCTGTTGTGTGTACACCGATGCTAGCCCTGTTGCGTTAGCCTTCAAAGCCAAAAACAAAGATCAGCCGAGTGGCCAAACACCAGCTGCTCACTTCAACTTCCTTCTGATTGCTTCCCAATAGTTCCTTCTAAAGTTTAACTTCAAATTATTTATGCTGATATTAAACATCTAAAAGAAACGTTGAATGAATGTCTTGACTTGAATGACTTGAAACTGTTTATATGTTGTAGTTTTCATGGTCTCTAAAGTAAATCGATAAACACCCTGTATTTGTTCGGTCTATTGGAAGTGACTTTTGTTGCCTCAGTGTCTAAACTTGCACAATTAGCTTTTATTCTAATTTTTATTTTATTAATTGTCAACTAATAATACTTTCTCATGTCTTAATTAATCACAGTCTTATTACTTAATATGATATGTTGTTAGCAATAATAAAATGAATGAATAATGAAATATGATGAATAGAAGGCTTTAAATGGACCAATACTGCCTCCATTGATTGGTGATCAGCCCCCAGAAGTCCTGATCAGAGTATCTTTACTACAAACAGCTGACTACACATATAATATTCCCCCATGTGGTAATTTTATGAAGTGCAACATATCAAACATAGAACATACAGAGAAATGCATCAGACCTGACCTTAGTAGGTGTGTGTCCAGATTTAATTATTGAGCGGGAACCGTTGCTTTTAGTGCTGTCGCCTTAGTGCTGCTAAAAACAGCAGGTTGGATCATTTAATGGCACACTTACATGGCACTGAAAGCGCATAGCCTGTTGTTGCTGCAGGCTGTCATGGTTTTTTGGTGATCATGTAAGTTTAAACCACTTTTGTGTAAAATCACTACTAAGGTCATATATGGAACAGGCATTGGTTGCAACTTCTCAGGACCACTGTGTTGTAGGCCTACTGAAACATCTGGTAAGTTATAGGCCCATACGTACAACTATAGTAACCCTGTTACTGAGAGAGTGGACTCCAGGGTTAACTAAGAATCATTGTAAATGATCAGGAGTAGTGTTATCTGATATACCCATATGTTTATTCCCTCATTGAAGTTAAGCAGAACCTGAAATAGACATTATTGACAAGAAAAAGTCTGGTATGTCACAGGAAGTAAGGGTTTATTTTGGTTTTGGTTTTGTTTTTTGATGTAATGGATGATAGCATATATTATTTTCAGAAAAATAAACCTGGGTCTTATTATAATGAAACTACTTATTTAGATGTGGGTTAATTTTAACATTAAAATATATTTTTTTTAATTTTGTAAAAAAAGACTTTCCTTTAACTGCCATAAGGACATGTTACACATAACCACCAGTGAGCTTCTGCAGGCTGACAACCCAGAAAACCATCATTTATGCTGCCGCAGCTGGTGGAACCTCTTTTCTTTAGAGTGCACAACAACAAGGGCTCTGTGATAGAAGATGAATCCTCCTTCTGCAACCTGCAGGATCTTTTTTTTCTCAGAGAGGAGGGTTCTGCTTCACACTGCAAACCCATAGAGGACCATCATGCGTAGTGGAACCCTTTTTGTTGAGAGTGTAGAATTACATTATTCTGCATTTGGAGGGTTCAGTCCTTGACTCTTCGCCTGCCCTCAGGGGAAAACCTGGCGCCTCCTGCCCGGATCAGACGACTCGAAACTGGACGGAGTGGAAAGGAGGAGAGGGGAGGAGATGAGGAGGGGGAGGAGGGGGGGGGGAGTAAAAACAGTGAAAAAAGAGAGGGGAAATTGCTGAAATGCAGGCTTGGGGCTGGGAGGATGAAGGGATGTCATGTTTCTGAATTTGAGCATTACAGGCCTCCAGAAAAACAGGTAGGGTATTTTTTTAATCGATTTATTATTATTATTATTATTATTATTATTATTATTATTATTATTATTATTATTATTGTTGTTGTTGTTGTTGTTGCTATTATTATTATTGTTGTTGTTGTTATTGAGATTTAATCTATACTGGTAATAGAAAAATTGTGTTTGATCCCAAACTTTTTTCCCTTGTGAGTCCAGTCTGTTTAGCAAAAAAAAAAAAAAAAAAAAAATCGACACAAAATGGTAAAATAAAACCCGTCATTTCATTACTCAAAGTCAGATTTCTCGACTTTATCTTTTCCTCTTTTCCTTTTAAATGCAAACCGATTCATTTTGCTCTTCCCAACTGTTTGCCTCAGATAAACCTATCGATTAGACATCAGTTAGATTCCTAGCCAGGGCTTTATTGAGTAAGTTGGTGAACCTTAAAGTGAATTACAGGAACTGCTCTGCCCCTCCGGTGAACTATTTAGTTGAATCTAATTTACTTTGATAAAGACCATCTATTTTATTTACTCTGATCGCCATTTTCATCGGGGGTTTATTGTGAGACTGTGAGGGCAGAAGAGAGGTTGTGGAGGATTTTTGGAGAGAAAAGTTGACTGAGTTCACGGATTTAGTGTCTTTTTTAGATTTAATCTGACGACTGTCAATGGGACCTGTCAAATTTTTCTATTTAAAAAAAAGGCACATTATTGTATTATTTATATTATTACGATTATTATTTTATTATATTTTATATAATATGTATTATTATTATTATTTTATTATTATTACTGTTATTATTATTATTATTGTGTTGTTGTTGTTCTTCTTCTTCTTGCTATCTCTAAATTTAGTAAATGGCCGTGAACTATAATATCATTTTGCAAGAGGTCACTTACGTCTGCAATCATATTTTTCTCAATCAATATTCTTTAGCCAGTCAACAAAGAAGCCTTCATAGATTTTGATATGCATTTCTCCTTTGTCTATAGGAGTCACCAAAATCAGAAATGTCGTCCAGAGCTGCTAAACTGCTGCAAGATGGGACGTCTGACCACTTCCTGCTTTGTTAATGAATATAAATAAACTGTAAGTCTATTGACCGACCAGTGGTTGTGCTCTCTGGAGAAGACTGATATATTATACTACTTATATACTTCAATATTTTCTGTCTCCCACAATAATGTAAATATTTAATCATGCATATTTTGGTATAGCTAAAATTTTAGACATGTGATTTTTGCCCCTTATTGCTCACTGAAGGCAGAATAGTTTGCTGAGCACAGTAACTCGCCTTGTTGCTCCTGTTTCTCTTATTCGAGACGACACCAGTTTTCCAGGTTTGCGCAAACTGCTATGATAAAATTAAATAAATAGCCTGAATAAAAATCATACGGGCATAAAACCGTGACAGATCACTGGCTGTAGAATCTGTTTATCCTCCCCTCCATCCTGGGCATCCTCGGCCTGAAAACCGGGCAGCTCTGAGAGCCTGTTGTACACATGCGTCGTATTTAAGTGTAATTGGCCGTATCATTGGCTTTTGTCTTGTTTACAAAGCGGGCAACAGGAGCTGTAATTTAATTTCCTCCGCCGCATTGAAGAGCCACCAGCCGCCTGTCAGGCCGGACTCAGCCTCTCCAACCCCGGGCAGCGGGCAGGAGACTGGCCCCGGGCGATTCTGGAGAGGGAGGAGGAGGGAGGAGGGTGACATCTGCCTCCCAATAAATGTGTACATGAAAGATATCCCGGGATGTAATGGAGGGTAAACCCATTCCTGTCTCTACGGGTTAGCTGGTATAAATCTATACTTATTTATTAATATAGGCTCATTATTACTGAGGAGGCAAATCCAAGTTTTCATGCATGTTCTCAGTGCCTCCATTGATTCATTCTGTATGTCATTTTTTCTGATCAGTTTTATTATATCTATGTGACATTAAAGTCTAACAACAATACTGTCACGCTTTTATATTCATCAATATGTTTTGCACCACTTTTTTTTTTTTTAATTTCAATTTGATCCTATTGATGAGCAAAAAAAGACACATGAATCATTTTCAGAAAATAGCCTGGATGATTTTTGTGTCATGCTAATGACTGAAAGAGACTTTGAATGCTAAATTCATAGATCCTATCAATGTAGCCACATTATATGAATGGGTATTAAATCATCACAGAGACATTGGGTCTGTGAGGGCAGAGAATTACAAGAGTCAGGATTAAATTGTTATATTTTTAATTGTAATCACTAATTAGAGTTTATGTCCCTTGGCATTAAGACCACACATGATATATCAAAAAAAAAAAAAAAAAAAAAGAAACAAACAGAGAAAGAAAGAAACACATTATTTCTAGAATAAACAGAAAGGTTGGAAGAGTGTAGAAGACAAAAGGGGGAAAATGGAAAATACTTGATTTAGTCACCAGGCTTCGTGGCTTTTCACCTGATGCAACTGAAATAACATGAGGCTGCAATGGTGTGACATGAAGGAGGTGAGCATTATCAGACAAAGGGAAAATAATACAGGAGAGTTTAATGTGAGTATAAATCAGTGCTTTGGGGAGATATGTATCCTTCTACAAAACTACAATCCTGGTGAAGTAACCACAACTTAAAAAAAGAGGTTTTATTCAACATTCAAAAAAAAACATCACAAAAAGGATGTTTTTTTAAATTCACTTAATTCCTTGATTGAAAAAACTGAAAACCCTTTCATAGAATGAAGTGAAGGGTTGAATTCATTTGCAATATGAAGGAAAACAGGCTTTCGTAGAATTAACTCTTTGCTGGCAGCGTACACATCTAAGAATGAAACATGTACTGTGCTGTGTGTTTACTAGACCCAGCAAGGAGAGAGGGAGAGAGAGAGAGAGAGAGAGAGAGAGAGAGAGAGAGAGAGAGAGATGGCACATTAGGCCTGAGGGCGCATCATTATTAGAGAGCCTGGCTTCCCTCCCTCTCCTCTCCTCTGCCTCTCCTCTCCCTCTACCAGGCTCTCTCTCTGGTCCAATCACAGGGGCGGTCGAAGGACAAACAGGGCCGGCGATTGCACAGCAGTACGGGCCAGCGCAGTTCCTGCTCTCTAATTACGCCATGATACAATGCAATATTCCTCAGCAAATATTCCCATATAAATTCATTTCGCAAGCCATTAAAGATACGGCGGGTGAGATCATTTACATCACCGTGTCCCAGTACAATACAGCGCGATGCCGGCTTTTACAGCACGGCCAAATGTGCCAAGTCCCCCGGTTGAACTGCAACCTGGTAGGCATTAACTCAACATAATGTCTCACAAATTAAAGTATTGCTGGGGCTACCACCGCAGCGTCAGATAAATGTGCTCTATTAGGGGGCCCCAAGCTGTGCGCAAAACAATTGATTGCTTGTTTGTGTTTTCATATGGCGTCCACGAACACGCAGAGTGATGGATGAGAGGCCGCCATCTCCAGTTTGCTGTCAGTCGATTGCTTTTGGTGTTTTTCTTCCCGTCTTCTAATAGGAGAGTTGGTCAGTCCACACACTCGTTTTATATTTTCTTGATTGAGGCCGTAGGAAGGCTGAGAGGGAGAGACAATGCAGAAGGGGCTGATGGGAGTTGAATTAGGGCCAATAAGGGCTGATGTGATTGCAGAGGCAGCAAGGTGTTAACTGCGGTAGCGTTCACAGCGCAGGACTTCATGCTCCGTTTGTAACTGCTGCCTGTGTCAGATTTTATTTCTTATTTTGTTTCTTCATATCTTTTTTTTTTGTATGTGCTGTGTTTGTTCTGTTAGCACGAGCAGACAGTGTCAAATTAAGACCCCCACAAGCAGAGAAAAAACAAAAGAGGGGTGTCGCATCTGTTTTCAGATACACTCCTAGTTAGAGACAGTGTGAGTAAACTGAATCTCCCTTAATACCAGTCACTGTCACAGAGGTTTTATTTTATTTGTTGCGTCTCATTGTCGCGATGCGAACATTGGCCCAGTGACAACAGGTCCATAGCTAAGCGACAAAACAGGTCATGTGCCACCACCTTCCACACAGTCCAGTGTCTCAAAGCTTGACCATAGCTTATTTGCCGTAGCTGTGATCTTCCCCTAACTTCAGGCACACCTCAGCTGCAGGGCATGGATGCTGTAGTATTTTAAAACATTTTCAGTGGACAAACTCAATGAGGATGACACAATTGATGACAAAACCGTCCACTATTGACCGTTTCGTCTTGCAAAAGTGTTGCTTCCAAAACAACCGTTATAAGTGTTTTCTGATTGGGATGCCCCTATTGGCAGCACATCATGCTCAACAAGTCCTCATACCTGGAATCACATAACCAATATATAAAAACGACATACTGTATGGAATGGCTATGGCTTCGTATATTGTCAACAGGATGTCTGGTGGCCGAATGTCCACCCTGACCCCACCCAAGAGGTTTTAGAACAACAGCGTGCTTTTCTGCCTTTGACCCTGAGAGACAACAGCAATTATTCGCATAAACTCAACACGTCACTTGTCAAGGAGATGTAAATGTTCTTTATTTTTATTGTTTTTTTTTCAGCACGTGACAATCAAACTATGCCTGTGACCGTGCAGTTACAGGACAGTCTCTCCTGTTATGGGAAGAGAAGGATCAATGTTCAATCTGTGATCTTTTAATGAATACCAGCTTGAAACTGTAATCATCCACTTAAACCATTTGGATTCACCAGCTCAAACGTGTAATGTGATTATGCTCATTTTCCACTGGACTGCACCGTCTTTAAACTGGTTTAGTTTAGAGACAATTTACTAATACATTGAGTAATCTCACCATAGTTATTGTTATCAACTACAACAAATCATTATGGCTTTTAAAAAAGGGTTTGATTCTTCAACAGAGATGTTTACCTTCGGTCTCATATTTCAGATAGCAGATATCTTACTTTGACTGATTTATCGATGTTCTTATTTTCTCTAATCAGACTGCGATTGCTTTATAGCCTTGAAACCACAAACTGTAGAAAAGAAGTGGATGTCGCTCGCAAGTCTGAAAAGTGAAGCAGATGCAGAAGTGCCTTAATCCTGCATCTTTCTATTGGCCAGCAGGGGGCGACTCCGCCTGTTGCAAGAAGAAGTCCGAAAGAATGAAAGTCTATGGGAAAATGAGCCTTCCACTCACTTGATTTATTACCTCATTAAACACTTTCCTAATGAGTTTACGGTCTCAGTCGCAAGTTCCAAGTCTTCTTCACCACAACATAATGTTCATTTAAACTTTGGTAGAAAAAGTGGCTATGGACATGAAACCAAGACAGAAATTTGGGGCTTCAAAACGGCAAACCGATGGGTGACTTCATGGTGTCTAAATCCACTTTTCATGTACAGTCTGTGCTTGTAACAATGATGTTTGTTCTTGAATTGACATCAAATCTGTATTGTATGGCTTTTATCTCAAATTGCACCTAATCATATTGAGAAATATTAAGGAAATAAACAAATCCAAGATGTCTTGTTTGCGGCTCATTTCTTTCTTGGTTCGAATAAATGTAGGCTACAGTGTGACACACCAGAGAGGAGATTTCTTTCCAACCTCTACTCTTGCAGATTTCCATCAAGCTGAACGTGGTATTATATAATTTGTACAATACACTCCGGGTAAGAGAGGAAAGCTGAATGCTTGGAGAGCAGAGCAAAGCACTAAAACACCATCTTCCATCGGGGCCTCTTGGTTGAACACAGTCATTACTGTAATCAGAAGGCTGCTGCTGTGAGTCCAGGTGAGAGCGAGCCGGTTCTCCGCGAGGATATCACTGCATTAATTGATGTTTAGCTCGAACAGTCTCGTAGGTGCTGATTGCAGGTGCAGCGGAAGAAATGATGAGAATGCCCTCCCATTGCTCTTCACCATTACTCACTTCCACCACCACCATCACCCCCCTGCAACCCCCCCCAACCCTCACACACCTTTGCCCAGTGGTAAATACAATATGAGTAAACTATGGCCTCCAATGTGTGATCACCACTAGGCACATAACTACAAATATCACAGCCAATTTCCTTAAATAAATCAGCGTTTTATAGTTTTACCACCTCTTAGAACGATTAATGGAAAGAACAAACTAACGCGATGGTTCATGTCAGATTAAAAGCACAAGCAAATCCAATTTTGCACCACTCCAAACGCAGCTTATAAACAATTCACAGGAGTAGACCCTTAGAGATGTGAAAAGATTTACAACATCGTGATCAGGAAAAAAGGATGTTAGGAAAATAAAAAATAGGGTGCATGTGTGTAACTGGCTGCAGGTTTTCATGCACTAGATGCTGAGTCTCCCGCTGTAAACTGGGAAGCAGTCAAGAGGAGGCCTGGCTGCAGCGCCAGCCAAGGCAGCTAATTACATTTTCCATCTTGACAAGAATGGAGGATTCCTTCCTATGTTATTAATCATAATGAGGGGAGTATAATAAGCTACCATACATCATGCCGTTGACAGTCGTAGTTTGCCATTTGCAAGCCCAAGCATTCTTCTTCTTTTAATGGCTGTAAACTGAATTAATGCACACTGAGCTCAATGCCCATAATCAAGTGTGGATGAGGTTTTCTGCCTTTTAGCTTCACCCTCCAAGTTTTTGGATGGATGTCAAGAACGCTACTTTCCAGGAAATCACGAAAGCTGTTAATGTATTGTGCATGCATCACAGTGTGTCCGTGAATTTTGCATGAACTGAAAACATTGTGGGGGAAACAACATGCTGCCCGGATACAACTTTTATCAACAAATAATCAATAAACAGGGAATTGTCACCCAAATCTTTCAGCCTCTTTTACCTCATGGTCTGATTTTACAGCACATTTGCCATGGTTCAGTCTCCAGGCTCTTACGTAGCTTGTATTAACTCTGTTTAGCAGCATGTTGCTGTTTTCAGCTGTATACTCCGATAAATCCATTGTATGCCATCCAGCCAACATCAATAGTAGAAAGATTAACATGAACAATTTTTTCAAGAGGTGGTGGAGACCAAACCAGAAGTAAAAAAAGATTTATATAATATTTTATATGCAATCATCATGTGGCCTGAAACACGACTCTACTGCAATAATAATGTTGCTCTGTGTTTGCTGGATATGGAAGTCGGCATTCTTTGCATTCTTTCAGCTTCTTGCCATGAGAGGAAGGATACTTCTGTGCAACAAGCAGGATTTAACTGCACTTGAACCACAATTTGATGTCAGTTGTGGCATTGTTTGCTTATGTTACCAAGCCACTGTCAGTCAAATCTGATCAAACCATACCCCCATGTGTTGAACTCTACTAAATAAAACACTTTTTCTGAAATTTAAAGAAATCGTTTGACATTTTGGGACATGGTTTTATCCACTTTCTTTCTTTATTCTTTCTTTAGCAAGAGTCACATGTATGGTAAATATGTGGCTGGAGCTGGCAGCTGTTTAGCTTAGCTTAGCATAAGGAGTGGAAACAGAGGAAACAGCTGCCTAAAATCTCCAAGTCACTGCAACAAAGCAAATAAGAATTCTTCCCAACTGACCTATTCCTTTAACTGTAGCTTATCTAGTCATACATATTGATGTTGATTAAAGATAATTATAGATTTCAAGCTTTCATGGGCTTTAACAAACGTGGTGGTTAAAGCAACTACAGCAGGATAGTTCAGAAAAGTCAACTAAACCTCTTGTACTTGTGGTTAAGTATTGAAAAAGTTGAGTGTTATCCACCCGATTTCCACACCAGTTATTTTCCCTGCACTATAGAAGTACTTCCCGCACTGGCTCTATGTTGTCAGTAAGTATAAGTCTATTGTCTAAACTATTGCAAATTAGCTTCAAATGAACTCAATTTGTAGAGATTGCAATGTGCAGACACGTGTGGGTGTTCACTTGTTTCTGCAGAAGTGTTTTTGTCTCAGATCTGATGTTGAAGGTGACAGTAAACTGCGAAGAGCAAGCCATATTTCTTCTTCCTTTGTCAACCCTAACATTTCTGAATCAACTAGGGGAAAGCGCTTCTATCGCTGTGTTTAATAACAGCAAGAAAAATGAAAAGATCCTGAAGGTACCTATACCTCCTGAACGGCCATCTGGAGAGAGAAACAGCACTGCAATGTAATTTATCGTGACTGAGCTCACAGCCCTCTGGCTTCTCCTTCAAAGGAGAAAAAAATCTCAAAAACTAACAAATAGGAAATAAAGGCATTTCTCCTCTTAATCCTCCTCACCTTAAGGGTGAAAGACACAGGTTAAAGACTTCACAGCCGTATACAAGCGAGATAAGGTCGAAGTCAGTCTGGTCAGTATTTCGATAACTTCATCAATCCTGGAAAATGCAATCAGATACAGTCCAACTCTAAGCTGCCGTTGCCCTCTGGGAGGCTGAGAGAGACATTCATTTTGGCGAGGAGGGCACACAATCTCCCTTTTGTAATTAAGAGTACCCAAATAAACTGTGTGTGTTACCCCTGAAGTGGAACAGTTAGAAACAAATAAAAGGCTAATGAAGAAATGATTGCTCCTTTACAGGAAGAGGGAAGAGAAGGAATCTTAAGGCAGTGAACTGCTCGTATGCAGCTCTCCAAAGTAGCTTTGCTAATGGTTGAAATAACCTGAAAACAAACGAGGATGGGTGTGTGCATGCGCATGTGACTCTACCTTATTCAAGAGCCTAGTGAACTGAAACGTGTCTGTGTGTTTGATAATGGTACAGTGATCTGACACCCCTCTTAAATACGGACTAGTTAAAGGAGAATTTCACAGATCGACATATCAAGTACTACTCATAAGTGTTGCACGATAGACTTTGTCTTCCTTACAAAGTGTGGGTGTGAAAACTGTGGTCATCAAACAGGCAGAGTCTGACAAAGTCCACCTAGTTTAACCGTGGGAAGTGTCTACAGTGTTTTTGGTGCTTCACCCATGTGAGGAACAGGATATCAAACAACAGGACAGCATAGCTACATTGATTTTGACCATCAGTCGCAAATCCATCAACTTTATCAAAGTGCAACACTGAATCTCTGGCAAATCCTGCAGTCTAAACAACTAAAGCTACATGGTTAGGGAAAGCCTGGTCTTTAGGGTAAAAATAAACAATATTGATTATTGGTACTAGATGGAACTGCGCCATTTGATGACGTAAGTTCCTAAGAGGTTCTGGGGACGTTATAACAATGTTGTGTTACCTACTGCTAATGTGAGATGCTGTTGAAAGCTCCAAAAGGCCTGACCTTAGAGCATTCTGTTCCCAAAAGTCTTGATGAACTTTCATTCTTAAACACAAGTCATTTTAAGAGTAGCTTAAACCGAAGACGACGCCACGTTTTTTTTCTGGTGACAAGTGACATAAACACTTCATTACATAAGATTCAATGCAATGTTTGACTTCCACAAGCTACATTAAACTTTAATTCACACTTAAGATGCAATCGTAATAATAATCCAATAACGTCCAATGTTTTTTCTCCCACTTCTGTCTGTGTCTATTTGTGTTCTGGAGCTGTGAATCACTTGAACATGTTAAGGATCCATGAGCTTCCCATAATTAAAATGTTTCTCAGTGTCTCTGTTACCCTATATTTCTTTAAGTGTGGACAGTGTTTACTTTTCTTGGCAGATAACTGACGGCAGATCAAGACGCTGAGTCGTTTGCGATGAAAGGTTTTGACTGCAGAGATGAAAGTTTGCGAATTCCAAAGTACAACTATGTCTCCAGTTACAAAGCGAGGTCAATCCACTTGCGGTGACTAAATTTTAGTGGTGAGGGCGCCATAGGTGAATGAAAACACACAGCCACAGCAGACATGTCAGTTATTTCAAGATTTCAGCTGTCTCGCCATGTCTCCCCATTTAAAGATCCATTTTTTTTTAGAGAGCCCAGAGAAGGAGATGAAATTTGTTTGTGTGTCATCAAAAACTCCATCACCCATGGAGAGTATGGCACATACCTTTACACGGAGCTGCTGCAGAGGCTTGTTGGGGCGTTTTTTGGTGTATCAGCGCTCATCTGAAATGTGATCTTTAACATCTGCGTCTTTCCACTGTGGCCAAATTCCTGGCTACTGTAACTAAGGGGATTGTTTTGTTTCACAGCAGTGCAACTTCTACCCTCCTTTGACTGTCCACCCATAAAAGTGTCAAGATTGAAATATCTGGATTAGGAATGAGTGAAGCGGCTGCCATTTTCAGCAGCTTGTGTGAAACGTCTCTGTCGCCGTCATCACGGCCTTCCAGCAGGAGGAAAATGCATTAGTCCCAATGGATCGTAGTCCTCCGGAAACCAGATATGGTGCTTTTATTAAGAAGGACACAAGTTAATTTATGTCACAGCTTAAAATGAGCCCGTTGCTGCTTCTTGTGTTAATGATGAAGCAGGTGTTGTGGGGTTTAACCTCAGACTAACAACTGGCTCTGTCTCAAGGTTGTGTCTGAATCCATTTCCATATATTATTAGCAGTTTGTAAAGTAAATATCAGTCAAAGTAATGATGCTTCGTTGGAGGACACCCTGAGGATCTTTAGAAATACAAATACAAGAGCATGCAGGCACAAGTTTTCACTGCTTATAGGAGTTACTGAAGAGGTTCAGAGAGGGAAACCGTACACAAACGTTACACAGCAGTCAGAGAAGGAGCGTGACACTCCTGAACTTTGCACGGCGTGTCCGTGCACGCAGAGGGCCTCTGCTAATATCGACGCATTCCCATCTGCCATTGTCTTGCCAAAGCAGAAACCTGAAGATCACAGCTTGGAAAAAAACAGCAGCCTAACATCTCCCTCCCTCCCTCCCTCCCACCCTCTCACCCACAACCAGTGATCGACACACTGACTCGTGGAATGAGCACTTCAACTAAGGCTGAATGGAGGCATCTGGATAGCATCTCTTGCCTGGATCCTCTGAACTATCAAGCCTCTTGAAACATTTTGTCGCCATGCTGTCCAGGCTTTGCCATTTTCATTCCAGGGCAGCCGCTCTGCTCTTCCACCTGTCATCTGCACTCTGAGCTCCCTGCGGTCGACCTGCTGACAGCTTCTGAACGTGAGGGGAGTCACAACAGCAGCGCCGGGGGAGAAGCGTATTGATAAAGCCTACATACGTTTCTAGCTGTCATTACGTGCCTTTGCCGATTGAGTGCTCATCTTGTACAATTAAGACTAATTGTAATCTATCTGCAAGTTACAGCGGGGAACAGAATTCCATAGAATAGATCGTAATATATTTTTACTGTTCACCAGGGTAGCAATTTTTCTTACCAACTTTAACAGCATTGATTAGTGAAGCTTAGGCCTCAGATATCAGCTAGAGGTAATAGTGGGAGATATTAGAAGCTTAATCAGCGGAAATAATACAGCCTGGAGTACTGCAACTACCCTCATGCCTTTATGCTACCTTGCATATTTATTTTATATACTTTTATTTGAGTATTGGAGTAAAAAGCATCATATACATTATACAAATAGTTCATTCAAAACAACTGTGTTCATTAAGTAGTGTACAGTTTTGCACTTGTACAAATATTATGCTTTTTACTCCATCACAGCTATTTGACAGCTCTGGTAAATCCATTTTAATTTTAATCTCAAATTCATGCCACTGTGTGTATATGCAAAGAAAAGAAAGAAAAAGACAAAAAGAAAAAGTTGGCTTGGATAGCTGCCCAAAATAATTCAATATGAAAATTAGTTTACAATTCTTGGTTTATAAAATTCAAAAGCCCCAACATGTTTTTTCTTTCTTTCTTTATTCATTTATTTATTTATTTTCACAATACCAGATTTACAGGCCAGGTCTAGTGGGCACTATGATCACTCACGCACTGCTGGAGACATTTGCATTTCACTCTTAAATTTCAATTTGTTTCTGGTTGTTTCCTCTAGTGTCCATACTTGATGCTGTAATTGCATTTGGGCAATAGGGTCTACAATATTTCAATTAGTAAGAATGGGGCACGTATCACTGTTGCAGCCCCACTTTGTGATTCAGGCTGACATGAATGCAGGGATGTCATGTGATCACATGATAAGGCCAACCAAGCAGGACACCCACCTGGGTGTAATTCTACACAAAAATATTGCCTAGTTAAAGTACTACTGCAGCGAAATCTACCTTGGTGCAAAACTTTAGTAATGAAGAAACTGCATTACATGGCAGTCTTATTCCAAATGTTCCATGTAGGAATAATTAGAAATAGAATAAGCAAAAATTTAATGTCTGTCTCTCTGCAGGTGACAGTAAATTGTCTTTGCCATGGTTCCTCAGTGAAAACACAACGTATAAAAGAAGAACAATTAGACACAAAACAACTACATAAAACATCTGTTTCAGCTCATCATACAGCATTTAAACCTACAGGGGTCAAACATAAATTTTAGAATCTCATAAGAGCATATTCAACACATCAAGAACAGGACAAGATTTGCAGTTATTACCTTTCATCTCAATCAACAGGGAAATAAGTTTGACCCGTTGCAGTTCTGTTACTTTTATAGAGATTCGATACAGATCTCTTGGTTTTCACAGGATGTCTCCTTCACAGCGTGTGAGAACACCCTCAGCCACCATCGCTGAAGAGGTGATATACGGGGTTCAGACCATTGATGTTGGCCCATAATAATCCCAGCACAAAGCTGAGTGTGTTTGGAGAAACACAAACACTACCACCATGGCTTTACTTTCAATAAAGCCGGCCCAGATTCATTCATCAGCCTATCTCTGATCTTCTGCTTGAGCTGCACTACCCTCACCTTGACGGATGCTGAGGGGAGATCAGGTTAATGGCCATTAACGGTGAAGATGGTAATACTGATGAAACCTTTGATCGCTTGTGATAAGGCAGAGCACTGTTGCTCCAGCTTTCCGTCTCAATGACAGTGTAACAGCTGTGTTTTATATCGCGGAAATCATACATTCTTTTTAATATGTTGACTGGTTAGATTGATGGGTTAATAGTTATAAAAGCTTTGGTTGTTAGGTTTTGTCATGGTAAAGTGTTGTTAGACATTAAGACTGACTCTCTTACTGTGGTTGGACTTGTTGTTCCTTCACTGGTCTAACGTTCTACATAACAATGCCAATTAAGTCTGTATAAACCAGAGCTTTTGCCTGCAAACAAATAAGAAATAACCTTCTTCAGACAACTTTTACTTGTTTACTTGTTTCAGTTTTATGGAGTGGATAAAATAATAATTCAGTTAAATCCAGTTCAATAACATGCATGTCAGGCGTGGTGGTTGTTTTGTCGACCTACTGTATTCAATCACTATCTAAGCGAAGCTAATTGTCCACTTTATCTCCATGACGCTGCCATCGAAGTGATGCCATCACAAAAGTGCCTCTTCATTTGTATTTAAACACAACAGATGGAAACACTGACATGCATAATATATATAGTAAAAAGAAATAATTTATCGGATTGTTCAGATCTTATTTTGTTAGATGGCTGTGTTTTTCAAAATAAGGATAATTTGTCAGGTATTATTATTATATTACTGTTTGGAGAGTCTGTTAAGTTTATACGGGTTTATAGCAGTCGTTGTGTATTTTTGACATGTTTACCAAGCAGTATTGAACTGTCAACTGTATGGCAGTTAAAGTAAATTCCTGTGATTTTCTTACCCCACACTCTCCCCTCTTAACACTTATTTATAGTCTAGATTGGCTAATCTGAACAATCTAGATAAGGGGAAAAGCAATACTTAGGAAGGAAGTACCCTTATGGGATGAGTGAGCCAAGCAGCCAGCATCCTCCCACCTCTCCAACGGCTGCAGATCTAAAAACTGCGTGGCGATACGGGCCAGAGGAAGGCATGTTGAATTGCACATTTGACTTGCCCTAATCGTGCAATCTACTCTGTGAATGATGGTGGTTAATGGGGTGTGTACAGTAGTTTCTCACCAAGTGCCATTGTTCATACATTTTAAGCCTCCGTAACTTTGCTTCAACTGTCAGAAATGAAAAGCTTAATGAAAATGCTCCGTGCTCAGGATTAACGCAAGGATGGATAGCAACCCACAGGGTGCTTCAAGTATTTTCATTCCTGCACAAGAGGAGTCCACAAGGTAGCAGAGGAAAGTGTGTGAGGGGAGGGTTGCTGGTTTGAATTCTTGCAGCTGATGGTTAAACTGATCATAACATGCTCCACTCCCTCAACTACCTATGTTACGACCAGAAGCACGCCCAAGAAGACGGACTCAAATGCTCGACACGAGGCAAACAAATGGTAAAAAAAGGTGCAGTTTATTGTTGAACAAGATCAACAAAGACAAGGCACCAAAAACTATTTACTGACAAATACAAACCTGACTCAACAAGATACCAACGCTGACTAGGATGCTGGAACGCTCGACACAAGGGCACAAGACGATCTGGCACAGGAGGGGGGGAAGACTCAGACGATATATACACCAGGGAAGGGAGCCAAGGTGGACACAATCATGGCGGGGCAAATAATGACAGGAGCGGGAAACACACATGGGCAGGAAGACGGGAAGGGGCCGGAAACGAGAGGGAAAAGTAAAACACCGCAATAAAACAGGAAATACATAACATGTGAACTTCTACAAACTTGACATCAAACTCTCACAAAATATTGTTATCTGTTCTCTTAGCACACAGTCATCGTGCAAGGCACCTATCTGAGGCACTGTCTTAGTATTTAATTTATTCCAACTGGCCTCAATTTTCATTACAGACTATTTGATCTCTATGTTTTTTTTTTAACAATGGACAAAAACAGGTTCATCTTTGAAGTGAAAAAACACTTTCACTTTAACCTGCTGTCTGTAAAACAACGTACAGACAGCAAAGTAGGAATTACATACAAGAAATACAATAAAAACAGACAAAATATGAGATGTGTCCTGCTTGCTCATGTTAAAAGTACAAAAATACTGGTGGGATATAAAGCTGCGTGTTGGACAGAACAAAACCGGACCACAGAACGCAACAGGAATGTGCTTGGTCGGATTTAAAATCATATTTGTATTTATTTATGGCGAAAAACATTTGTGCACGGTCTGGTACTGGGCCGAGATATGTTCACTGACTGCAGATGATCGGATTGCACAGTGTCTTCAAGGAGGAACACACAAAGTGGCAATACAGTAAAGCAATTCTGATGGCCTCCATTGTCCATAGATAGAGTTCCAACACAAAAGAGAAGTGCCTACACCCACTGTTGGGGCAACCACCTGATCAGCTTTTACACAATGTTAAGCCAATGGTACAGGTAAGATAGCCAAAAACTACCACGTCAGGGCAAATGTTTGACATGTAAGTACAAATGCAGCTCACAACTGTAACCCTGAGGTCATAACACTACAAGATTTTTTCACTCAAAGATGCGTGAGTCTTTTCAATACAACCAAATTCTCATGACGAGATAAGTAAAAGCAGCCATCTCCTGCCTCAGTTACCTCCCTGCTCCCATCGCTCAGCACCCCACCTCCTCTAATTGAAACATCAACAACCAACTAACTTTTTTGTCAATGTCAGCAGCATCAGTGCCAAACCAATTGCATCCAATCAGTTTAATTCACATTGGGCTGTGGTGGCGGACTCATGCTGATAGCAGCCTCTTGTTTAAAATGAACTCTGAATCTCTTCCCTTCCTCCTTTTCTACTCCACCCTCCTCCTTCCTAAACTAAAGAGCTCTGCTGCTGAAGAGATGTGCTGCAAGAAATGAATGCGTTTACACAAAAACGCCAGTCTTGACTTTATTTCTACTTATTGTTTAAACGTGTAATCAGCTCATTTTCTAATTTGTACTTAAAAAGAACATGTGGTGTCTTGAAATAAAGCACTAAAAGTCTGTTTATGTCAAAAGACTGAATGATTTAGAATTTGTTTGATCCCAAGCACCTTGAAATAAGCACTATTTGATAATTGTGTATTTTTCAAGGATAGAAGCATCTTTTTAGACTGGATCTCTTCAGGTATTTCTTTCCCACAAAGGATAGGTTGCATATTCAAAACAAGCTCCTCATTTTTTGCAGTGTCTTTGATGCCGCACAGTTGCTGCCTAAGCAGGCAGATCCTCTAATGAACCAGCGGGTATCAGCAGATGTGGGTCTATAACTTAATTTCCCCCCTCAGCTATAGAGCAGATCCTATGGCGTGTAAGTGGTCTTGATGGATGAGCACTACAGCTCATCATACCCCCACCATCAGCACCAACCCCCAGCATCCAGCACCCTTCAGCCCTGTCTTTACTGTCCCAGAACAACCACGTAACTGCAAATTTTAAATGGTTTCTTAATCTTTTCTCAAGTTTGTCTTTATCGTGGCCTTGAATGGCCTTAAACTATGTGAAAACCTGAGACTATCTGATGCCAAAACACATGCAGTTTTGTTTTCCTTCAAGAAAAAAAATTATGTTTCTTGCCGGTACTTGACTCAAAATTCAAGATTCCTTATTCGATTTCTTCAGCACCTTTAAAAAAGGAGATCCTGAATTGGTACCAACCCACTTCATCAATCCTTGACACACCACTGCAGTGTCACAGTCAGCTCGTCAATGACGGTATGAGCCAGCATGGATTAGATGGATAAAATCAAACAGCTACTAAGCTTCCGTGTCAACAAGTCCAGTCTATTTGCTCATGGTTGAAAGCTCTGGAAAAATAAGTAACAGTTAGCTTTCAATTGTGGTTCATCACTTTCTGCCAAGTCTTACTTGACCTGATATTGTGAAAATGAATTAATAACCCTCACACGACTCTTAGGACTGTTGCGATTTAGTTTCATTGCTTTTATTAACCATTTCCAGCAGCAGGAGCTTCTTTTACATGTCCTGTCCAGCAGTTGGAGGAGACCAAAACAGAGTTAAAAGTAGAGAGACTGTCAGACTATATTCATCAGATGTAAACAAATATGATGCTAATGCCGCTGTAGCTCTGTGCCTGCTAGGTGTTTAAATAGAGATATCAACTTTATAAACTAATAAACTTTATGACACTGCCTGATTAAATAAGGATTAAATAAAGATAAAATAAAGCAATAATATATCAATGTTGCTTTATAGCCGGTGTAGGGTTAATCTTTTCAAAGGTTAAATGATTATTTAGGGGATTTTAAAAGGCTCATGTAATGGTATCTTCACTTCTCTAATATGATGTCATTCTCGAAAAATTCGTAGAGATTTACTTGACAGGAGGGGTAGAGGAGCCGTGCAATTTCTTGTTTGTGGTCTAATTGGTTGGATGAGGCAGGATGCAGGTCACCATTATATTCAGTTTTCCAGGAACTTTAAGTGCTCATTTCATGGAGTGTTTAAAGCTTCTGAACCGTGCCCACTGCTCAATGCATCTATCGCTACGATGTAAATATAATATCCTTAGAGGGATGGTTGAAAGTCATTCAAATCTGTAATTTAGCATGATAGCCTGCAGTGTGAACATAGCCTGAGAAGTGGTAGAGAAACCAAGTAAACACACAAACCCACACACACAAATCCAAACCCACATACATAGACACAACGCACACAAACCCAAACACACATACACACACAATGTCTTCTCAACATATCCTCTGTCCCTCTCAAGGGCACGGATCTGTGGTTACTGCTGGAGGGCCGAGGGGACCATGTGGCGAGGCGTCCATATGGGGTAACCTGAGTAAATGCAGTGTAAGGCCACCATGCGTCGGTGCGCTCTGTTGACTGTTTCAACAGACATGTTTTCCCAAAGCAAGAAAAAAGTACACTAAGAGGGGTGCCTTAAGTCACGGCTCAGTTCACTGAGCTATCTTGCTTCAGGAACCTGATCTGACTCACCATAAGACTGCAACTTCAATCAGCTGCACAGCTTAAACCTGCTCTTCTGGAGTAGGTTTTAACCTTAAATTTGAATGTGAAATTAAGACAGACTTTTTTGAAAGTGGGAATCAAGTTTAGCAATTTCACAAATGTCTCTCTTTATAAAAAACCATTACTGCAGCCACTATAAGCTCACTCTAAATGCAGTTTAGGCTGTCTCTGTTATTTTAGTTTTCCCTCTCTTCAATTCACCTGCGGATGCAGTCGCAATCAAAAACGCTAATTACCCAAGTGGCTTAATCAACATTAGAATAATTACGCCATTAGAATACAAGCAAGCTGTGATGAATATGGGATGGTAAACTCATGTAAAACATGTTCTGTTTATTTGATTAACATCAGGATGCGAAGATGGCTCCCCAACCAACAAAACAGGTGATTGATTGAGACTGAAAAAAATACGGAGGAAGCAAAGCAGTGGCTGGATTCCTTTAGCATGAAGCAACAAAGGACATTCCCCTATCTAACGTTCTCTTCTGTGCTCCTCGTGTCTCTTCTCTCCTACCAAATTAACATCTATTTTTATGTGGACAAGCTGGAGACATCCCTCTACAATACATGTAAGAGCTCTGATTGTAGTCACTGTGATCACTGTGTGTCTGCTGCAGACTGTTGTGACTAGCAGCAATAAAACCCTAAAATCTTAGATTCCTACTTTTTCACTGTTGTGATCTCTGAAGTAGTCAAATCTTGATTCTTGCAAACAAATGATAGCTCATGATAAAAATCAGCTTTTGGCCAAGTTCAAACAAGATGAACAATGATTCAACTTAGCTGGCATGTGTAACAGTGACTTTCAACACTTTTGACCTTTGACCTCAGTCCCAGAGCAGTGACATGACAGGGTAAAGAAGCGGGTCTTGATTAGTGTTTGTTCTGAGGTAGAACCTAAAGAACCAAGTTAGAGAATAAAGATGCAAAATGGGAGGAATCACTAGTTCTGGGAGTGTTTTTTTTTCCCATTCAGTAATTCTACAACAGAGTTGCTGAATTCATCCAAAATTGAAATCAAAAAATGTAACTAATTTACTTTAAACTCATTCAGTTTAGTAATTTAATGTGAAATTAGTTTTCACAACAGCATTATCTTTAGTTCCCGTATGCCATGAGCAATTTTGAGGTCTGTGACTGGGCATTTCGTAGTAGACTTCAACCCAGAAGATCTTATGTGCATAGGCTTGTACCTTTGATATTTGGTTAAAGATATTTTCTGATGCAGTTGTTCATCTTTTGATTCAACCTGGAGAGTTTTAATGCTGGTCCAAGCTGTGGAGGTGCTCCAGCTGTTCTGGAGCCAAATTCTAGGGCCATAAATGCATGAAATTGAAAATGAAATTAACTTAATTAATGCTTACATCTATATAGTCTATAATGTGAGTAGCACATAAAAAGTCAGACAAAACCCTCTAAGATTATGTACTGTGGAAAGTTTCAACAGACTGTGCTTTTCAGTTAATCAAACAGAAAATGACTTCCAGTTGATGAAAGCCTACTTCTCTGGGTTTTGCAAAAGAAGCTAAAAGAATTGATTTCCAATTGAATGAGAGCTGGTCTCAGCCACTAAGATCATCATCAATATTTAAGTGAGTGGTGAATAAGTGGTATTTAAGGACTGTTTTGCTGACATTTTGACCTTAAGTGTCTCATTTTGGAGACAAGGAGTGGAGCGTTTTTGGGGGGACGTCGGCTCAATATTGAGACGCATATAGTCATTTAATGCCATAAAGTGTTTTTTCTCTTCTTTCTCTGTTCTTCCTGAGTGACAGACTGAACTCTCAACACCATCTGCTAAAAAGTGTCGCTAAACTTGACCCCGCTGCCCCGAGGGGTTGGCTGACCCCTGCCGCCAGATCCTGCCCCGCCGGACCGTCCGGAAAACAGAAGGCTGAACACGAGTCAACTTGACATGACGAGCGGATTCGATGATTTATCACATCTCAGCCTTGAGAATCATAACCTGCATTCAGCGCCGTCAAAACAAAAACAGCAGCAATACAGCGGGTGAAGGGGGAGCACATTAACAGCCCATAAATCTGCCAGAGAGGTCCACAAATGTTCTGTCTTTTGCTGCTATTTAAGATGACGGACATGAGGGCTAGACAGCACGTTACCCAGAATGCATTCCACACAGGCGTCTGAGTGAGGTGCACTTGCACTGACTCGTGGAGGGCGTAGTTGATTATGCAGGATCTGTTTTTCATCTTTTCTCACAGTTTGAGACAATGTCTGAGTTGCCCAGAGGCTGCAGACCAGCTTTTAATTATAGAGGGAAATGTTTTATTTTTCTTTATTTAAAACAGGAAAATAATTCATTGTGTCTTCCATAGATTGTTTTAGAAAGGGCAAAGACAACAGGATACTCATTAAATGTAGAAGTATTTGCATTTTTTTCTCCTCTAGGGGACCTGTGAGGCAGCTTTTTTCTATGTAAACATTAATATACAATTCTTTTTATTACTTCTGTTGATGAAAAATGGGAGTTCAAATGCGTTTTACACAAAATCTTTGTTTACTGAGTTTGCCCTTATGAAGTCTGACTTAAGTTTGAGTCTTCTTAAAAGTTTCTAAAGTTTCTAAAGAAGAAAGAAGACAGAAAACACATTCTGAAATATCTTTTTGATATTTCTGGGTCATTTTGAAATTGTATTAATTGGAAAAGTATGAGTATAAGGTTTAACAATGCTTTTATCTGATGCATCTTTCCATCCCTGTTGTCACAATATGGATGCTTTTGAGGGGAGGATGAATGAAGAGAAAAGCTGTCGCTAAGATTTAAGAAATACTGGTTACATAAGTCCTAATTTACCCAGTGCTACTCAAATCACCCAAAAGATCTTCTGACTAGTTTTCTGAAGATGTGCTTAGACTGAAGCAAACTCTTGCTTTGCATTCACGAGGTCAACACTGCAGCGTTTCTGCAGTGTGTATCTATTTGCTCTAATCCATCACTTGAGCTGTGTAGATGTTAGCTGTTTGTGGAGAGTGACGAGCGTTAAGCACAAACTTTTTGCTCAAGTTGAAACATTTCAATTTGAACTGACATTTATGCCAGTATGCAACACAGGCATTCGGTCCTAACACACCATGAGAATTTGGAAAATCCAGACAACTTGAAAGTCTAAAGAATATATTTGCCTGAAAAATGTGACCTGTGTAGTAGGCATGTAGTTGTATCACGTAGGCTCCTTTATATGAGTGTGTACCCAGTAAGCACCGAGTTGGTGATTTTCAGGTCAAAAGACGTGTGAACATATTGGTTCATTCAATTTGGTTGAAAAGCATTATAACAGCTTTTAATTAACAAATTGTTAACCTCAAATTACTCAAATTCAACCCAAACTCCATGATGTGCCTTGACCTAAAAATCACCAAAATGATGCTTTCCTCTGGGTGCTTTTCACTGCAATCAATCAATCAATCAAAATGTATTTATATAGCCCTTTCCAACAGCCCAAAGGGTGACCAAAGTGCTTCACAGATAAAAATCAAAGGAAGGACTGCAGTTAGAGATCTATTGCAGCACTGTTGCAGATGAGCTAGGTATCTATCTGACTCAGCTGAAACGTCAGGAGGACGTGCGATACTCTGTGCTGGACAATAGATAACATGCTGCAGCTATTGATCTCTGCTGGTATTTTAGGTTTTGGGTGAGGGGCGCTCTATCAGGTTTCCAGGCACAACTGCTCAGTCTGCCTGTTAGCGGCCCCATCTTTAGAGCCCCCTTATGTTCCTAGAGCTGGTCAGTGGAGGGGTCTCCAGGGGTAGCAGGTTCACGCTAATCCTTGTGAGGGTAAAGACAGATCCACCAATCATAAAGCTGAAACAGATATAGCCAGGCCCTAAACGGTCTGGAAGCATCAAATTAGCTTTCTTGCATTTGTTGGTCATCCATTCATTGGTCAATCAAGAGCTTTCTTACAATTTTTCAATCCATATCTCATTATTTCTTATTATCTATGATGCAAATGACTAGATTTTATTCATTTTACGAAAATTCAACTTTTACAACTCAAGATTCTTGTAAAGCATTGTTAAACTAAAGACTAAAAACTAAAACTAAAATTGCAACCGCATGGTGTCCTGACATCCTGCTCCAGACACAATCACATTCAAGACAATGGGAAGAATAAATGCAAAGGCTAATATGAACCCTCCATAGCAGCCACCATTATCACAGTAAGACACAGATACCCTGGCAGTGTGGCTGATTACAGGTACTGTTATTTGGGAAATTGCTCATTTGGCAAATGCTTATGTTGTCTGAAACCTAAATCCTCATTTTCATCGATGCGTTTCATGGGATTTGGTTTTTAATTTAAAGAGACAAAAGAAAACAAACCAAAAAAAAGACATATAGTGGGACAAATAATCATTGACACTTAACTGTCCAACAGTACATTCGAGCCTCACATCCGACCATGATAAACACATCCCTCAAAACAAAAACACACGACTCACAAGGGAAATAAGCAACAGTGAGCCTAATGATGGAAACAACTTAATGTGGCGGCAACATCGCCCAGACTCCTCCCTGACAGCCCAGTTTGGCATTGTGTGCATGCGTAATGTCCATTTGGGACGGGCGAGCTAATTTAGTGCGCCCATGAACAACACCATACAGCCCTAATGATCACCAAGCCGCCAAAATCGTCCCCTATCACAATCATTGTGTGGTCCAGTCGCAGCGCAGGCATGGCAGCAAAGCCATTCATTTAAAACCGAAGCTGTTTTGAAAAATGACCTTCGCCTCTTTTAACGTGGGAACCTGCAAAGAAATGTGTGAGTGGTGAAGCGTCCTGGCGTTAGTGAGACATCTTGCAGCTGTGGGGTGAACCAAGTGAACCGAACTGCTTTATTTTCTCACCCTTATTCCATTCGTTTCTTTCTCAACTTGACTTTACACACATGTACACGAACATACCCACACACACACACACACAATGTTGACCATACTCAGACTAGAACTTCTTAAAACCCTAAACCTGAACCACAGAGAGGACAAAACCAAAGACAATCAGCGCTGTTGGTGAGTATGATCGCTGTCACATCAATTAAACCACATGAGAGGATATTGATAGACAAACTATGACTCCTCCAAAAGGAGCACTTTGCAAAGGTGCTGTAATTGATCGTGTGAATGATGAACCCCCGGACTGGAGTTTCGGCTGGTGGTGGTGATGTGTCTCCAGAAGTCCTCCCCAGGGAAACATCTTCCCCACCTCGTGCCACTGGTCTTCCCGGTAACGCTATATCCACATCAGAGAGGCTGGCCCCATTGATTTAGCACTTAGCTCCATTGTCCCATATGAACAGTTATCATTTTTGGCTGGGGGCCAAAGTCCAGGCGTCAAAGTTGCCAATCAATGATCTGAACTTTGGAAATGGGGGTGGCAGAGTTTAGGATGAGGTGTACATTACAGGAAATTTGGTGGCATAGGGAGCTGAGTAGATGTAGGCCCATAAGGGGACATAAAAAAGGAGACTTACGCATGCTTTTTTTTGCTGTTGTTATAAAACAAATACTTCAGGTTGAACCCAACACCGCCCATGTCGGAGACAGAAAGTTAGTCAAGTTACTAGATTTGACTGTAACTTGTTCAGCTTGCTATGAGTGGGAATATAACTTAAACTGAGACATGATTGAGTGTGAAGATTGATTATCTTTTTCTGGTTTCTCAATTGCATCCAAAATATACTAATTTGTTTTGCCCGTTAAATCGCAGTACCTGAGCACGGCCACTACAGTATGATTGTGAAGGGAGGAAATGCACTGAAATAACAGGCTGCATCCGAGTCATAAGCATTCTGCTGGTGTCCCGTTCCTTTTTTTTCCCGACATCTAGGGGGAAATCATGTTTAAGGTAAATTAACTACTGATACCTTGGCCACCATACCATAGAGTCTGCATGTAATTCAGCAAATATGTCTGAGAACAGGTTTTCATCAAGGTGCATTTGAAGAGAAAACCAGTGTGTCAGGTTTTTCTGCTGTTATTTTTCACATTTAGTTCTGTTGTTACTTGAGCACCGTGTTTATTGATGAAGCAGTGATGGTTCACTCTCTGTAGAAGCATGCACACCCACTCATTTTATTCATCATGACTTTGTCTTGACTTGTCTTGTCATGGCATCAGTTGAGAAACCGCTTTTCATCAATCAGACAACTTTCTCCTTTCCAGCAAGAGAGTTTTGGTTGCACTCCTAATTTCTGGACAGTCTGTTTAAGCACTCTCTTGGGAGAGCAGGGCAGCATGGCAGAGCAGATGGGAAGTTTTGCTTAACGATCATCTGCATGAGATTTGCGATCTGACCCCTTTCACAGGGGGCCACAGTTTGTCTACATGTTTTCATGTCTGAGTTACCGAGTTGGCCTGTGCGAGCAGTGCGATTTCGCTGAAACCGAGACATGCCCATGGTAGAGACATTTGTCACCATCTTCCACAAAATCTGCTCTTAACAAGTAATGAATTGGATAAATTTGGTCCAGTCAATGTCAAATGTGATTTTGCACCATGCAACTACACAGTCCGGCTCAGTATTCTACTTATTTACATTCATAATAGATGCCATGAATGCCTTCGCTAAGTCCTACTGCAGGATGGGGCCTTTACTTAGGGAGAAATAAGGTGTGGAGATTCAGGTGGTGCTCTATCTGATCTTTGTTCAGTTATCTGGAGATTGTATCCCTCTACATCATCCCCTGATCCCCCCCCCCCCCCCCCCCGCCCCCGCCTCCAACAAACTTTATTTGAACTTAATCAAGTATTTTAGCTGTTTGATCACATTTCCATTTGCCGCAGTATTTTCCCAACCCTAACCATCCAGATACAGTCAAATACAGGATATAGCTAGAAAGAAGCATTTAAAACATTCCCATTGAACATAATTCAATATTTTGCTGAATCATCTCCTATCAAAGTTCAGTTTGGTCGTCCTAAGCAGAATCAGGAAATAACTTTTAAGTGATTAATGCAGTGAACTCATTAGTTAAGAGGACAGACATGACATCTATGTTTGCTCTACTTAGTGGCCAGCAGATACAGACACACTAGATATTAATAGCTATAAATGACTCCAAACAGTGCAAAGGTTTTTTGTATCTCTTCCGTACGGCAGGTTTATAATTCATGCATGTAAAAGCATCAAATTCTAGTTCAGGTATTATGTATTTTCAGTTTATCAATGCTTTCTTTCATATGCAGGGACTCAGTATTCATGTGACAAAAAGCTTTCCAACTTGGATAAATATCCCTCGTTATTCAGTTTAAAAATAAACACATTTCTCGACCTAATATTTTTTCTCCCCAAAGGAAGCATGCCCTGTTTAATCAAACGTTATTACTCTTTATTGGAAATACTATTAACAGTTGAGTGGTTTCTGAGTGGAGTAATTTAGCACCTTCTTCCCACGTTGTCTAAAATTGGGACGGGTAAATGATGTTATCGTTACCTCGTTAATTCACCTAATAATTTCTCATTAATTTAGGCGACGAGATCTATAACTCAGCTCGTCCAGCTAATAGTCTACTTGTGGATTAAACAAATAACACTTTTGGAAATGCAATACTCCACAAGCCATTTTTTTTTTTTAGTTTTGTTAAGTAGCCTGCAATATTTTATGTCTCCTCAGCAACTCTGGGATGATAAGCAAATTCACATATTCACATTTAAACATTAATCGTGTGTTTTTCCTTTTAGCTGTTTTTTGGTGAACTCACACGCTGTGCTGCTAAAGACGTGTGTGTTTTCAGCCTTCCCAAATGAAGTGTTTAGCATGTACATGATCTGACTCACTTGCTTGCTCCCTCCAGCTCTATTGTCCTTACACTGGTTCCTCTTTGTCAGGCTCATGTTTGCAGTAACATTTGAATACAACTGCAGAACACAAACGCAACACAAGAACATGAAACGTGTCATACAAAAGCAAACAGGACATTTTAGACACAGATAAATCAACAGTGCTGTCACTCCCCTGTCCTCTCTCCGTCTGTCTCAGTCTCCACTCAACAAGTTGAGCCAGATGACGGCCCAGACAGCAAGATCTTCGATGTTGTTTAACACTTAAACACATTAAGACCACCAGTTCCAATTACTTCAACTTTGTTTCTGAGAAACAATTTGTCATTTGGTGTGGTGGATGGCTCCAAATACTACAATACCCATGAACCTCAGCCACTGTTGCCATGGAGAAGAATCCAGCCATAGCACCATAGTTGCTATTGAAACGGCAGATTATAAAATGTGTTTTATGAGCTTTTGTTGTCACCTGCCGTTAGCCGTTAGCACCGAAGCTTGGTGATTCTTGCCAAAATGCACCTTGAGAGTTGTACTTAACTTCTCCCCCAAACTATTGAGTGTTTTGACTGTTGATGTAACCAGGAGAGTTTCATGCTGATCTAATTTGTATTTCTGAAGTGCTCCAGCTGTCAGGAAATGTTGTCTATGGGAAAAATGAATGGACCTTTTACTTCTAGAAACAGGAGTGCCCAAAATAGCTCAAAGACATTTGCAACTCTATTGCTGTTGCATCAGAAATCTCCTACAGTCGGCTGCCTCATGGATTTTCACACTCATGTATCTATTCTACATGAATGATTGATGCTAACTGCAAACATTCAGTTCAGAAAGAACAAACAAGAAGCCCATTCGGCTTTGATTGCAGCAGCATCAACAGGCTCACTAGCTACGTCTTTTCAAAACTGCAGCTTCAGCCACAAATAATAAATTCCCCACAGCTGCAACTGGTAAACAGCGTTGTGAGTGGTCAATAGATTAATACGAGTTTATGGAGAATTCAATTATCACTTACTTCCCTTTCTTCACGTTAGGTCTGCTTACTATCGCTGTTAAGGTTAAGTTTCATCTTAATGGTTAAAGGAGACCGGCCCTGACACAAATCTCTGTCTCCAGAGATCAGATGATTTTTTTAAACCCATCCATGCACACCAACATCTTCCTTTTTCCTGACATTAAGTGTGTTAAGACTGACTGCAAAGCGAACTTTTGCTTCATCATATATGCACAAATCGCTGGAGTGTTTTTCCATGTTTGACATCAAACAGCCCATGCAGGCTGCTGACTGCACAGATTACCTGTAACTTTTAGTTAGGAATTAACATTCCACGTGTGTGTTTGTGTGACTCCGAATCTGACAGATCTCAAAACATACCAAGAGCTCTGGTTATTTTTGTTAATTTCCTTGAGTTTGATGATTTTCTTGTGTTAGTGCCTTTCATTGACTTTCTATGCAATCACATTTAATCTAAAGGGTTTCTTCAGAGTGAAATTTCATGTTTACAGTGAAAATATCTTCAGGTTTTCCTTCTACTTCAAGCTTTGACACTGAACATAAACTTAGGCTGTTTTAAGGAATTGAACAAATGATCAATATTGTCCTTTTCCTGATGCGCTCTCTCCTCAGTTTCAACCGATTGCAATCACTCCCACAAAGCCTATCTACTTCCTAACGATTAAGTATGCTACAAATTCATCTTTGCACACAGCCTACTCAATCCTCCAGTTAAAAAATAAAATGCATGCAATCTAATATGAAACAACTAATATTAATAGTTAAGAGGCAACAGCATCACACAGCACTCTTAAACCTGGGCTGTACATCTCTGTTCAAGAGGTCTCCTAAAGATTTGCAGAGTTTTTTTTGCTTTAAGCTAGGAGAAAATTGGGTGCCATTGCAACAAATGAATACCACCGTGTCTTGGAGGCAAATGAAAACCCTTCACTCTGAGTGGATCTGAGCAGCCAGGAGTCATCGCGGGCTCTCCCTGGTGTCACCTCTAGCCTATTAGTCTCTATAAAGGATGATGAATTAGAGACAGAGGGGGAGGAAAGCCTCAGCACCAGTGCCAAAGATGGGGGTCATAAGAATGATAAAGTGAACAGCATGAGAGCTTTAATGGGCAACGCCGGCAGAGAGGGTGGAAAGAAGGAGGAACATGTAATCTTACAGAGGGGATTTCCATGTTGTTCTCTCTTGGTTGAGAGGCCAATATAAATACGTGAGCATTTCAATTAGTTTTCTCAGGTACGACATGTACTGTGTTTTTTGGCCCAAGTTGTCCTTGCTGTTATTTTTTGCCTCTGTTGAAGGAGAGGTTTAAAAATAAGCACGTGCATTACAAGAATGACAGGAGTAATCTGTCTTAGACTAGAGCAAACAAACAAACCTGTAAAATCATACACACTGACCTCCCGTCTTAATACGAAGACATATAGACATTTAGACCAAATATTTGCAAGGTTAAATTTATCATTATGCCGACAAATTCAACCAGGATTGGACGTTTCAGGAATAGTACCTATAAATCCTCTTGCATGGCAAATATGAACAGCAGAATATTTCAGCTGAGGATGTGACAATGCGCTTGACTACAACTAAAGAGGGCTTCCTCTTAAAGTGACTTATGTAATGGAATTTCAAATTCTCTTGAAGTGAGTTTCAATGTATGACCGATTAAATGTAAATGTAGATTTAGAAATGTAGATTTGTGATACCTGAAATGACCTGAAAAGGTTTTGTGGACAGTCATGTTACCATACCAGTTGTACATTTCTGGTGCAGAAAATGAAACTTTTTCTTGAGAAATGTGTCCTTTTGCAGAATGAAATCAAATGCCCTTTAGATATTACCAGTATATCACATGTTTGGGGTCTTTATGGGGAGATTGGCAAGCCTTAATGAGTCATTACATTAACATCTGATGCTGGCAGATCAGTCGAGCCTCGGAAATGAACCTTTTGCCTCCTGAGAGTCGATCATATACTTACAATATGAGACAGTGAAAACAAATGGCTATCATATAATATTCTGAAAGAAGAAACACTTAGTCTGAGCTCTTAATGGGTCTTTGTCTTGCAAAACCTTTCATCTGACATTGACAAACGAGGCACAGTCCTACCTGGAATAACAGCTTATACATTACTTCAATGGTAATGGCCAGACTGAATGAAGTCATGTGGGTTTTTTCCCCCCTTATTCAAAGTGTAGCACTGCTATTCCGTTCCAAGGCTTTATTTCTGAAAGAGGCAACTGCCCTGTGCTTATGTGCTTATTGAGTTTGTATAAAGGTGAAAACCATAATCTTTAAATTAAAGTAAAATATCAGTAGGTCAATACATTATACATCATAAATCTTCAAGTGTAGTCAATATATATAAATATTCAAAACAAGGTCCATCTTTTTGATAAATGCTCTGCAGGGTTTGCCATTTTTCATTGGACAGCTGACATTTGTTTTGCTGTTCTACAGAAAATTCATCAATAACAATTATGGTATCGCTGTTATTATATGTCGTTTATCTTTGCCAGTAATCTGACTTTTGTGCATTTTAGCAATTTGGGATAACATCTGCTGTTAATGACATACTCTAAGCTGTGAGGGAAAGTAACTCAAATGGACACAGTGTCATAAAAACAGATGTGTTGAAAGTGACACATCCTCTCGGCGAGTGTATTAACCTCTGCCTCTGCTCCTCTGCCATGTGAACTTGCAGTATCCTCTTCCCTGCATGGATCAGTGACAGCTGAGAAGTATTGTGTAATTGCAGGAGCTGCGGCAGCATGCTGTGCAATAATACGCTAAGTGACTATTAATCATCTTGGTGACAAATAACAAAATAAAGGCAAGACGTAGGAAGAGACTGGGATTTGATTGATGTTCTGCAGGAAAAGTTATCTGTCACTTAATTGCTGATGAGGCATTCTTCTTTCTTGAAGTCTGTGTGTGTGTGTATGTGTGTGTGCGTTGTTTTTTATCCTCTTTGCAAATCCACCATTTCAAAAATGTGACACCAGCTTTGACAATATAATTGCTTTTGTGAAATTAAAACCCATTATTGAAATTTGAAGAAGCAATTAGAGCCTCTGTCTTTTGTGCGGCTCACGTGGTTCTCTATTCTGCTTTTGAAACGGTCTTTCCTGACATGTTAAATGGTTATTTTGACAGCGAGGCGTTGAGTGGTTTACAGAAACTCTGTTGATTCTCCATGTTTTGGGGATGAATCTGGTGCCAATCAGCTGCTGAGATCTGTCCAGTGAGTCACTCAATCATTTCTTTTTTAACCACCAAATAATCAGGGGAGATTATCCGAGTTTCACGTCTGACAGTTTCACAGAATCATGTCATTTCAACAAATTACAGCATAAAGGACAAAAAAGTGTGTCACTTACTTTGGAGTAAGTGAATTTGAAAGGCTTCATTTACAACGTCTGCTGCTGAAGTGCCCTTGAGCGACACATCATTTTCCTTCTCTGGTGTAATTCCAATCACCAGCGATATTTCAGTAAACATGTTCCTCCCACAGTTGCTTGGACAGCAGAAATAATTTGATCTGTATTTCATCAGTAACTAGAATGGTTTATGCAGTAGTATGACAGCACGGTATTTTAGAGACACCAAACTCCTGTGAGATTTTGGATTTTAGAATGAGTCACTTTCTGATTTATGATTTATCTGATATTTGCAGTATTCTCTTTTCTACTTCATATACTTCAACAAATTTGTTTGCTGTCTTCCCAGAGGTTCGGTGGGAGATTGATCTCCATTTTTATATTTGTCTTCAGTCATCTGACATGACCAAAAGCGTACAAATACATCTTTCAGGACCTCCAAAGTTGTCTCAGATACATCTTGTGGCTTCGGTTTAGCTAGCCAGCGACATGCCTACATCAGTGAATTGTCTGATTTTTGTTGGGATGTTGGAGTGGGGACAGGACGTCTGGAGTGCTGCATGCATTCATGTTAGCTGTTGATGGTTAGACCGTCTGCTCATAAACCTCTTATGCTAGGATTTTATTGAAAGCAGAAGGTGACTTCTACTGTTAGCTAACTGCTACTGTAATGTGTTTACATGATAACAGTGGTGAGTAATTCATTACATTTTCAAAATAACGTGACCAAAAGTGCAGTCAGTTTTAATTTCACGAAAGGTACGGCACAAAAACGTCACTTCTGCCCTGCTCTTGTTCGCCTCCCTGAAGCCTGTTTGAGAGGCAAATAAAAGGATGTGTTTCCTGTTTTGGTGCTATCTGCTGGTTAGCTCAGGCAGAGGAAATGGTCCGGTCTAACCTTGTGATTTCACACTGTTGGCTGATAGAGCCACGTACGTGAAGACAGATAAGACAAGAGGAAAACGCTGATGATCTTTGTAATTACTTCAAATCACTTCACCTCTCAAGATGATATTAGTCCTGTGAGATGAGGGCTTAACGGCATGAAGGGTGATTCAGAGAGAGATCATCGTTGCTCCACAAACCTTCCCTGGATAAATAAGGCTTGAGAGGAAAGTGGCTCACAGTAGATGACAGAAATGCTTTTGTTGTGCAACACACACATGTCTGCCATCCAGAAATCTCTCCTGTTCCATCCTGTACATTCTCCATCACTAGGTGATTAGGGCTCAAGGATGATGGATGGGTGGGGAGAGGAGCTCTTTCTATGCTCCTTCTCAGGCCTGCATGTCGGGGACGTGCTCCCCAGCGGCCATCAATCTGGTACCACGGCCTCTCAAACCTGCGTCCAATAACGCGACGGCACTTCAGACTAAAGAAGAAATAAGAAGCATGAGAGGGAGAGGGAGCAAGAGAGGGAATCACAGGGAGAAAAGGAAAACAAGCTGTTTCACGCTGACATCAAATGTACCTCAGAGGGTCGTCAAGAGGAAGCGCTTGAGCGTCCCGGCATGAGCGCCTACAGACGGGAAGTGAGCGCCAGGGCGGGGAGAGTCAGCGAGGGGAGGATGAGCTAATGCACAGGGGAGAATGGAGAGAATCACCTCTTCCTCCTTTGATTCGACTTGATTTATGTGATAACTTTAAAAACATTAGGCACAAATAAAATCACGAGGATCATTTTGGTAGTAAATCAAAGACTTATTACTGTGAACCACATGACGTCAAGATGGCAAGGAAGCATTTTGTGAAGCAAAGCTAATGATGTGAGGCCATGAAGATTGAGTTGATTTATTATGAGAACACATAAGTGCATCAGCATTAATAACCTGATACCAGCGAAAATGTTGAGTGAAGAGGCGTTCAGGGCATCAAGACAGTTTGAAGACTTTTCTGTGAAGCTTTAGTTTCGAAGTTCATAAATTAGTGTAATCAATGTAACATTTTGTCAAACAAGGACCTCACCTTTCTTCATTTAGGACAACTGAATATCATTGGAATTGTTGCTGTTGATCATGAGTTATGTTCCCTTTTCAATGTTACACTATTTTGGGCTAAATAAAATGTGCATCACTGTGTGTTTCCATCAACCTTATGTTTAAGGAGACATGACAACATCACATAATCAATGAAGTACTAGAAGCTCTGATTCATCGTGGCATTTCATTACCGCTTCCCACCTAAGATGGCACTTGCCTTTTATTAAATGAATCTGACTCTTCAGATCCACACGTGCACTCTTGCATTTTTATCCCTGTCTTGGCTCAAACAGGAGGATGTTGTGCTTGTGGAAGCAAAGAATTTATTACTTATTGTAACCTGAAAGTGTATTACATAACACGTCTATGTTAACTTTAATTCATTTAATATACCCGTCCAAGTTTTTTGGGATATTTCTGCTCATTTATTTTTACTGCTGGCATTCCGCCTCACCTCACTCAGGTTTCCTTGAGCAAACCAAAGTCCATAGAAATAACAAATGGTTTCCTTGCTGCAAAAATGTCTGGAAATTTGGTGAGTTACATTTAAAACGACCATGATTCCTTGATCGGATGAAACCATCTTTAAATACCTGTAAACTACTATAACTACAAATCATGTTAAGCTTACATTCTTTTCACTATAACTGCATATAATGCCGTTTTTCAGTTTTGCATTTTTTCTTTCAATTTCAAGAAGCCATTGGCTTTCATTCATTTCTCTACGTATATTATATCAAGAATCAGTAGACTTTTCAAACTTGCTTGAGTTGTATAATTCATCAAAGTGAACATTAAATTGTTTGCATTAATCTTGTCAATGTTGCATTATCATTGTGTGGTAATGCAGTTTAAGAGCAAGATGATCTGATTTGAAACATGTGCACTGCATTACCTCATACTGATAATGTAACAAAATTAAGGCTTGATGCTAACTGTGATTGATCACACAAGTCAGGCAAACTTTAATAGTCTCCTAAAAGATTTCTCACCAAAGAGAAAACAGTGGAAACCAATGGATGCTTGGAATAATAGCAAAAACATAGAAACACAGATTTCTAAAGCACAGCAGAATGGACTGGAAAATGGAGAGGTGTGGAGTAAAATATACTTGATTTGTTGTAAATGGGCTCAAACATCCAAATCCATTGGTATGATCCTTTAAACCTGATGCCGAAACAATAGATTTTCCAAAATCAGAATAGTGACTTTAGGTGGTTTGATTCATTGACTGCCCTTCAAAGGTGTTTTTTAACTTAATTCCATGACAGCAAATAGCAACAGAGGAGAGACTAGTGACAGTTTGACTGGCAGCGATGTCATTAATGCCCTTATGGCAACTGTCATGGACGTGCCTGTCACATCCTCTCAACCTGAAGACATGTATTTAATTGAACTGTCATCTTTAGGTCAAAGTAATACCATTCCAAATGGCAGGACACTGACTAAGATCACCTCTGACAGCAATTATAAACGAATCCAGCTCCGCATCAGTTATATCACTGATGTCTCCCATATCACATTGATTGTCCCTTATCAATCAAACTGTCATTTGTAAAAAGACATTAACATGATGAATGGTCAGATGGTGAAGTAATAATTCACATTTTCAAATGGATAAATGATTATTTTCATCTCAGCTGCTGACTGACATAAAACAACAGCTATTCAAACTCTGCTTTTCCATTTGTTGATGCAAAAACTCCACGTCAGATATGAAAAAAACCTTCTGTCACACAGGATGTGATGTGTTTTACATTTCCAACCGCAGAAACAACCTTTTATATGGAATATACGGAAGTAAAACATGACAGTTGTCATTAAAAAAAAAAGGCAAATTTTAAGTCTTGGGAGCGACACACTGAAAATTGAAATAAAAACTCTCAAATTACAAAACATTTACACCCTGTACTTCTCATATTAAACCCACAGTGTTGACTAATAGAGAATTAACTCAGTGGATTGATTTAACACCTCTCCAGTGATGTCGGATCATTGAGCCAGTCGGCAGTGACAATAGCTAATACCCAAAGTGTTGGTGGAGCTGGATGGGCTTCAGTAATTGATGGTTGGATGTGTTTTCCCACCGATAATGTGTCTTTGCTGTCATGGGGTTGCTGCTTTCCTTCCTCTCGCTCCGTCAGAGCCCTTACTGTCAAAACAGCACATGTGTCTCCCCAATGAAGATGGATGAGTCTCTGTCGGGTGGATACTGACGGATGCAGAGAAGGAGGAGGAGGAGGAGGAGGAGGGAGGGCAAGATGGAGGGAGAATGCAAAAAAAGAGAGACAGAGACCAAACAGAGGTGGAGAAGGAGAGACAGGAAAGGAAAAGATAAGGACAGAAAGAGGGAGAGTAAGGAAGGACAAATGGGAGAGGGGAGGAGAGAAGACACAAGATAAAAAAGATGGAGGAGGTTGGGGCACACATTGAGTAGTTTCCTATGTAAAATGAAACTTCACTATGTTGAGTTTCCTGTGTGGGCACGTTGGCCTTGGACCAAAACCAAAGAATGGAAACTTTTATTTTGATAGTCTCCCTATGCACAAGACGGCAAAACACATCAACTGCCAGCAGTTTTATTTTCTTTTTTCATTTAAAGATGATGTATGTATGTTGCATCTCATTTTTCCTCAGTTTATTTTATTTCAGCGATATCAAGGCTTACGGAAAGGCACGCGTGAATTTGTCACGTGTCACAAATTCAACATGTGATAAATTCAAATTAAGTTATTGCACAACTGTGTCACAAGATGTTCTGTGTAGGTAAGATTCTTTATGAATTAATGTAGTCCATTATTTTACACACCTGAATTAAGATCCTGAAAGTCATATCAAAGCACCTCCCCATTACAAAATCCCATGTTTAAAGTCCACAGGGCCATTTCTTATGTGATGCTGTATATCAAAATAAGTGCCACATAACAGGAAACTCCCACAGTCTTTATGAGGGTATGGCCTTAAAGCTGCAGCACAAACACACAAATACACACACTCGCGGCCCGACATTAAGCTGCTTCCCTTGCTGCACCATCCATTAGCGTTGACCTTTGACCTGACCAGTTGTGATCATGTGATTGTGCAACACAGAGGTCACGCTGCCTTGTCAAAACACCAGTGCTGATGCGTGACAATGTGGTAACCTACGTGCCAATCTGTTTGAGGTGATGTTCCTCCGTGGCTCTTAGTGTGTTTTTGACAGACTGTGAACCACGGGAAGAGGGATTGTTAGTGCAGCACTGTAACCAGAGAGACACCAGACAGACAGCTCGCCTCTCTGACTATGGGAAACATGTAGCTCATGATGCAACTATGGAACAATTTGAAAGTTTCTGAGGCGTTGATGAAGCATCATTTTGTCATGTGATCTATGAGGCTGTCAGCTGGCACTTTTTCTGCATTCAATGTTTTTCCATTTTTCATTTTAATGTAGAAATGGAGAGTATGAGACAACATGTGATTTATGAATGCAGTGTTTCCCTACGAATCATCATTCACGGTGGGTGTGTCACAGAGGCGGATGTGTTTCGAGTGTGTGAAAGATGCTGAGAGTTTTGAACGTGCTTCTTAATTTTAAAACATTTTTATTGACACGAAAAAGATTAGGAGTCTTTGTAGCCATATTTTACTCAAAGCTATCGCTGTTTTTTGAGCATTTAGTTGGAAATTAAAGAGGCTGACGATGCTGCATTAGTGGTTAAAGAAGTTTTCAAGGGCTTACTGTTGGAGTACAATGAAACTGACAGGAATGCAATCTGCAAAGGAGCTAAGCACAATCTCTTTAAAGTCACCTTTCAATCCTACTGGGAGACAATGCGTTCTGTTAAAGGTTTTGGACGTGACATTAGCATTCATGTAACCTGCAGTGTGACCTTTGTTGACTCCTATTGGAAACCAGTAGGAATTGCACCAACACTGAATGTTTTCTCTGCAACGCAAGCTCTCTGCCAATGTTCACCCTCCTCTAATTCCTGACTTAACCATAACCTAAAAGTCACATAATAGAAGTGCCAGCAGGCTTATGAAGGCTCCACAATAAATATTTAATGAAGACAGTAACTATTCTGACTTTTTCCATGCATGTTGTTCCAAACACAAACACATTAAGTTCCCCTGTCTGTCGCGGTGTGTATCTGTAAGTGATCCGTCACTGGACCAGAGCAAGTGTTGTTTACTATGTCAGCCATGAAGGACAACAGGATTTGTTTGTGTACCAGCCGCTGTGATTCAGGTAGCATATTAGTTTGAGGAGATTGGAAGCAGGTAATATTCCCTGACACTAATGAATATCAGTTTTATTAGGATATGATTGCAGCCATCAAAAAGGTTATTGCTTTCATAACATTGTATATTAAAAACAATTTAATCTCATCCTTGTAAACAGTAATTCAATCTCTTTCAAGCTGCATTGCACGTGATTGACGCAAAGGCACAAGTATATCAATATAATGTCACTGGCCAACTGCCTTATTTCAAGAAACTGTCACTTGGTTCAGTCTTTTGACAAGTAAGACATAGTTAGTAAGGAGATATTTTTCTTCTCCCCATCTGCATTTCTGTTAATGCATTGAGATATATATATATATATATATATATATATATATATATATATATATATATATATATATATATATGGGGGAAATTACTTTAAGATATTAATAAGAAATATTAGGATTCATAATGTCCAAGGCAGCCAGTAAAGGTCAAAGATACCATCTTAAGGCAACAAATATGAGCCATGTGAGGTCACACATACCCTCAGCATGGGGTTGGATGGAGTCTCATGATTTTTGATTTCAGTTGTCCCCATTTTTGCCACCACCATTGATCACAGCTCTTCCCTCCACTGCTGGCATTAACAATTCTCATCAGAACATTTTTATCATTGCAACTGTGTCCCAATTTGACCAGAAACAAGAGAGACGAAGGAGACTGAAAGGCAGAAAGAAAGAGAGAGATTTAGAGGAAGGGAGAGAGAGAGAGAGAGGGAAAGAGAGAGTGAAGCTTTTAAAAGGATTTTGTCGGTTATTGACTGGTTGCACTCTTCAGCTAATAGCCATTTAAAGATTATGGGCCTGCTGGTGGAAATCAAGGCCTCCATTGTTTGCCTTATTGCATTCTGGCAGATGGGGGCTGACACAACAACACGCAGCATCCCTCCGGGCACGCTCACCGAGCACCGACCCTCCATCAGCAGATCTCCTATTGAACTGGCCCTAATAACTGGCCATGAATTATTAATCCATGTACCATATTGAAGACAGAGAGGGAAGAGGAAAAAACAAGAGAGGATTGTGGGCCGGTTTCAGTGAGTGTGATTGGCGTACAGGTGCCAGTCGAAGGAAAAAAGGTCCGTTCAAAAGAGTCCCAGGGCAGCAATTTCTCGGAATGGGGAGGACATTCCGATAACTGGCACGGGAAGATAAAATATATATTCATTAAATGTCAGATTGCTGATGAAATGGGTCCGATCCATTAGTGGGTAGCAGAGCTGCCGGTTAATGTTTCCCGGTTGTTCTTGAGTTGGGTGGCTTTTAGTGTTGCTCTGGGTTTGCTGCTGGAAACAGGATCACTGGAACAAAACAAAATAAAAAAAAAAAAGTTTGCAAGTGTAAAAGCAGGTGTTGTTCAAAATAAAAAGGAAACACTTTGGAAATCTGAGTCAAATGCACCTGTTGGTGAAACTCTATAACTTTGCTGTGTTTCAAGTCGAGTGAACCCGATCGCTAATTTGCAGTTTACATGTCTTCTCTCCTCCGGACAGATGATTTATTTGGGGGGATTATTTACTAACTTTGGCTAGACACACTCTGTCCTTAAGCTGTCGCATAAAGTTCCTGGCAAGTACATTTTGGCGCAAAAGATATGTAGTGTTTGTTTTAATTCAGTTCAGGTGCTGAAATGTTTCAGTTAACCAAACTTCTCCACATTTTGTATGGTTATTTACGGCAAATATCTTGACCGGTAATGATTTCTACAATGATTTGTAGTGTTTGTTCTGACTCTGCAAACAGTTGAGACAATGTCCGATATGTTTTCAGTCAAACAAAAATCTCTTGTGATTTATTTTGTATGCCTATTTGTGGCACCCATCTGGTACTCTGTAAATTATATCAAGAAACATGAGGTACAGTTTGCTGTACTAAAAGTGATTCTGTTCGCCTGGAGTCTGTTGGCAATACTTACCCAAGAAAAGGTGCCAAGAAGAGACACGTCAAAACATGTCATACCAGCTGTGTTATACTATATATATGGATTGTAATACAAACCACACTGACAGAGACTCCTGTGCAGTTGTGTTTGATCTTTATTTTGACTTGCAAGTCTTTGGATTAGTATTTATTGAGTTCATAAAATGACAAATTGCTGTTTAGGCTTTCTCTGTAGCTTTGTGGTGGTTTTTCAGCGAGATATCAACGAACATTGAGAGCAATCCCAGAAATGAATTCTTATTCGATTTCACTGTATTTCTCTGTGTCTGAATAATATGACTTCTGTTCAACCCACTGGTTCTGTGAGCCCATGTACAACTGGTTAACGTTTGGCATTTTTCCATCTGTTTTTTTTTTTTTTCCTTGAGTTTGTCAGCCACAAGCTCCCAGTGAATTAAAAAGCCTTTGGCAGGGCTCTTCTCACTTCCCGTTGATTCGAAATGAAGTCTACCCAGCGTCTGATGAATTGAATTTCCTGTGTCAAAAGCCCGCGATTTGAAAGAAAATAATGAACAACGCCCGAAGAATCCCCTTTCAGATTTCATTATGAGGGAGAGGCTCTAATTGCGATGAAATTAAATTTCCATTGCTTTCCCTTTCTATGAGTTACTCGGCTGATGATGTGGTGAGGTTTGTTTCAGTTTGACACTTTGTATCCTTTTAAAAGCCAATCATCTCATGTTAACCTAAACCACAACAGGAATAATATAATCAGCTGATATCAAGCAGAAGATGACTGTGTTCATTCTTATCTGCCGACCGACTGACCATCAGTCGGTGGACGATGAACACTGCTGCAGGTTTGCACACATCAAAGAGACTGGGATGAGTCTTCCCTCATCTTTCTGCCTTAAAGCTGCTACTTGGATGAGTGCCCTCATTTCATCAGATGCACAGACATCAAGAGCATGAAGGAAAACTGCAATAAGCACCTGAAAGACAGCCAAGAGTGAAGACAAATAGACTTGGGTCTTTTCCAGTGCAACCGCATCCAGTTGAGGAAAATATACCATTTTTAAGGCAAGACATTTTTCGTGCCAACACGCACGATCTTAACCTGTTAAGAGTTACAAAGATCATCATGCTGTTCATGCTAATGGAATATGATAATGGTCGCTGCAATGCAAACAACATCACGTGTCTCATTTCCTGCATGGGGCTTCCCCAATAGAAAAAAAACCTGATGCAAGAAATGTAAAATGTTGACTCTAGGTTCAGTGGTTTGTCTTATATAGGTCAGCAATAGAGATGAGCTAACGTGACCTTTACTTACACAGTGTTATCCTTGATATGAACTACTATTACAGTCCCTGATGCTGTCTGCTAGCTGCTTGTGTACTAGACTGTACATCACTTGTGTAATTCTTGTTCTCACACATAATTGCTTGTCGGTATGTAAGTAATGGGTGTCTTGGAAATGTTTGGCTGTGTGCTGCTGTCTTTTTAACTTTTGGTATTTCTTTTTAGCCACTACCCCGCTCTCTGTCAAGAGACCTTTTGCCAGACAGCCATTGTAAATAACAATTTGTTCTTGATGAATTGCCTGCTAAATAAAGGTTAATTGAAAAGAAAAAATAGTGTCAGCTTAATGCAAAATGTAAGTAATTCTTGAGGATAGAAAAGAGAAGCACAACATTCAAAATTAAAGTTCAAATACTGAAGTGTGGACTTGAATAAAAACATGAATGAGAGATAAGACGGAAAAGAAAAACGGACAAAACCAGGCTTGTTTCCTCTTCACCCGTTATTCTACTCCTCTGTACTGCCTTACATTCCCTTTCTCTCCAGGCGTCAGAAGTGAATATAATGTCATCTACTTGATGTAACTGAATCGTTATGAGAGGTAAGTAGTTACCTTTTCTTTTCTTTTTTTTCGCAAAGGGGCCTTTCACTAAGCTGTCAAAAATGATTCTGTAGCAGAAGGTTAAAAAAGAAAGAATCAAAAAGAGGATTAACAACCACAGTAATATATAATGCGAGATGTTTTCATGGCATTTTACATTAATATCTTTGCTTGCATTCATTTCTAGGGGAAAATGCTAAATTTTCTAGAGGATAGTGTCTGTTATTGTGCACTTCTGAGCTGTCATTAATTAATCTGCCTGGTTAAACAAAGCCTAAATGAGACTGAACTAAATTAAATGTTTGTTCTGTGTGTGAGGGGCTATAGGAGGCCTGAGCAACTGTTGAATTACCCATTGAACAGTCTTCACAGGAACAGATACGAACGAGTGGACTTCACTCATTCACATTCAGGCGGGCTAATGACGGTCATGCAAACAAATGATCTGCACACAAAAGCGAAAGACCTGAAATGAGTTTAATCGTGTGCCGTGACACAATTGTATGGGGGAACACAGCGTGAGTGTATGTGTGAGAGAGAGAAGAGAAAGAGAGAAGGAAAACGCCTGCAGGCAGAGAATGAATAGGACGTGGAAATGGGAGGAGGGGGGGGGCAAACACAGAGCAGGTCAAAATGAACACCATCTGGGTACATGAAAGGGGGGTTGAGGGGCGTGAAACAAAACAAAAGCACCAGTGCTGCCAGCATGTAGCCAGCGACGCCACAACACCGCCACCTTCAACGTTATAACCCCCCCAATCAGGTGGAAGAGGAGTAGTGGGGCTCAGCATCACTCATGCAGACCCTCCCCCCCTCTCCTCTTATCCCCCTGTGGGTTCAGATCATTGCCAAAGGAGCCACAGGCCACTTGCAGGCTGACAGTCAGCTCCTCTAATGGGCTTGGCTGTTTATTTTGTACCGCTTGGAAGTGGATTAGCTGGAGGTAATTATGGTTAATGATCTGCCCGCCTCACCCCGTTGATCTGTAGTCACCCGTTTGCTTGGCTAGTAGCAGCGCATAGCCACCGGCACCATTAATATGGGATAGTGTTACCTATTAGAGCTGCAAAAGGGAAAGGGGAGATGGAGATTTGTCAGATGGATCCGAGTGTCAGGGGTTTCAGAGCGAAATGACGAGGATCCATTTTGGAGAGAAAATGGTGTTCACAGAGGTTCAAGGAGCTTTTCAAATTACAATTTGATTACGTCCTCTGACATGTTGCTATTTTGTAAGATTAGGCCTCAGAGCAAACACTATTAACACTGTGATTAACTTTGTTGGTATACTCCACAGTGAGATTTAGTTTAAAAGCAGCATTCATTTTGGAAGCTGTGTTTTATTTTAAGTGGTGCATGTCTCAATTCAGACTGGATTTGATTATTGAAAAGCCAGAACATTTGCGGAAATGTGTCTTTTTTTACTTTTAATGACATTTACTCCAGAGTAATTGCTGCATGTTTCAGTAGGCTTAAATCAGTCTGTCATTTGTGTGTCAGTGGGATGTGCTTGATAGGTTTCAGTGAACATAAATTCAGACAGTCACACGTGCTGATATTCTGTGTACTTCACTGCATCTCGAGGCTAACTCAGCTTTTTGCTCTCACTCAGGGTTTGCAACCATTTTATGCACAGGAATACCATTATTCATTCACAAATCAAAATGATTCACAAATCATTCTGCTGACAAAAGTGAGAGTTATATACTGAATTTTAAAAATAATAAAAACAACACCATTGTCAGTCTTGAGTTGCACCTCCTTTTATATTATCCAAGTTTAGTCAGTCTCCTCTGTTACACCTTCTTTTCAAGGGTCAACAAATATATCGTCACTGTCCTGTGAAATCTATGTACTGTGTCTCCAAAACACCAACTTCTCAAGAAGTCGGATTCAGCTATGTTTTCAGCTTTGTGTCATTTTTCATATGATCCAATGGGTTTTCAAACTGTTTATTTAGCTTAAGAATTTAGCTTAAGAGCTTCCTCCCACAATCCAAGGTTAGTTTAATTGGAGACTCTAAATTGTGAGTGTGAGTGGTCGTTTGTCTCTGTGTTAAAATTATAAATCACATGGACCATAGGTGTCACCATTTTCCATAGGCAAACCTAATAAGAAAAGGAGATACTCAAATAACTAAATTGTGCTCTTAAAAGTAAAAAGTACAAAGGTTTTTTGTGTCTTGATTTCTTGTATTCACAAAGTACCAGTGGCCACTGAATATTAAGACATGAAAACAATTAGTTTGTTCTTATGTTGACAGAAAGAGAGACTGTACTTCTTAAATGGGAAGGTCTTCCATATTCGCTCAGATTTCACACTAAAGAGGTTGGCACTCAGCGTACCGACAAACACGTGTCCTTCCTTTTAAACTGACATGTAAATGGAACTGAATAAAATAGGAAGTGAAGTTTGGTTGATTATTTTTATATTATATCATCACATTAGTCCATTGCAAACCAAAAGGTCATGAAGAGGTTACCCAATTTCTACTACATTCCCTTTAATGCTGTATCAGTTGTCCATACTAGCACGTTTCAAGGATATTGGCAACATATCGGAAAATATATAAAGGCAGCACTCAAGAATTTTCATCAATCACTGAATACACAAATACGCAAAGGGGGTTTAATGTGGTTGTCATAATGTTAATGTAATAAATTAAAATAAAATCAAGTCATAACAGATAAAAACAGGTTTGAGTTAATGATGATGTATGAGTACAAGGGCAGGGGATCTGTCTTTTAATCCTAATTTTAAAACTGGTGTTGTTAACTGTTACACTTAAGAGTAAAATGAAATCAGGAAATGGTCCTCAGTTATGGTCAGTGTAATTCATGGTCATCCTAAACACTTTTATCTCATATTGCAGCATTATGTGTAATGGGAACGTGAAACTCTTTCCTTTAAAACGAGACATGCACATACACACATGCACACGCACACATATAGACCGTCAGTCAAATAAAGCAGCTGAGAGCGACAGCAAAAAAATGACGTCTTGTAGAGCCCACTTTTTCCCATTCATCCATCTTGAAAATGCACCAGTAATAGCAACAAAGTGGTTTTTCCCCCCAAAATGAAGTTTTACTTAATCAAATCAAGGGTCAGAGAAACATATCTTCGCGTGAAAAGGACAGGACACATCAGGGTTAAACCGATTACGTCCTGTTAAACAGGCATTTCAGAGTCTCCATCTCAGACACATTTTCCTGCCTTTTCCAGTAATTTTTGAAAGCCTTCAAGCTGTAATAAAATATCACTTTTTGTGCATTTGTGCATTAAACACTCTTGGTCTCATTGCATTTTTCTGATGATAATCACATTTCCCCCGAACCCTCCCCCTGGTCTATTCCCATCTCCCCTTTTAAAGCACTTTGCTCCTGTTTCAGTGAAGATGACACTGACTTGGGGGTGAGGGAGGGGAGGAGAAGGGACGGGAGTCTTTGGCTAAGGGGTTCCAAATAGAAAGCTTTAGCTGGGGCCTCGTTCTGCAGGTTTCGTGGCGTCACGTCTCATTTTGACTGAGCTGGAGAACGGCCCCCACCGCCACCACCCTCTCAGGGACCCTCGTAAAGTGCTCTGATGCTTCATAATGCAGATCATTACCCAGAATGCTGTGGAAGACCCCAAGTCCCCACTTAGATGCCAGGCCTCCCAGAGCCCCTGCCGTGTTATGTATCCCTGCAGATCCCGTGCAGACGCTCTCATTGTCCATTCCTGCCCACCGTCGCCTTGCCAGCACCAGGGTTTATTGACACTAAGTTGCCCCCACAAGGCGGTGTTAATACGCGCGACAAAGATGTTTCTTTTCCTCTGTGTCAACCTGAAGGTGCTTACAAGCCGGAGGTTATTGAAACATGGAGCCATAAAGCTAACAGAGATGTGACTTAAGATGTCATAGCACCAAATGACCGATGCATGAGTGCAATCAAGTCATAGGCAATGATTCTTAAAGGAGAACAAGGGGCTGTGAGGCAGTGGGGGGGGGGGGGGGGGGGGGGCTGTCAGAGCTCCCAGCAGCAGTTCACAGTCTCAGGTTTGACCCTGGCCTTGAAAGCACTTTTCTGATATGTTGGACATTCATCGGTCTTTGTTGTTGGAAATTAACTTTTACTTGCCTTTTTGGAAACTTTTCCAAAACACTCTTTGCTCCAATTGTTATTATAGTACTGATAGGCCACCATGTTGCAAACATCCACCCACTGATGTGGAAAGCACACATCTGGAATTGGTAGGTGTTTGGTTGAATTTGTGAGTAGTGACGTATGCCACCTTTTTACAGAAATGTCTAAGCCCAAGTTACGTTTTTAATTATTCTATAAATTTGCTATTTTGTTGTTGTCAGTTCATTTATGATTCTTAAAAATGACATTTAGATACAAAAACATTCATCATTTTCATGAGCTCCACATTGATCAGAGTAATATGTCAGTTTTGCAATTGTTGACTTGCAACAACTTGTGCTGCTGAGTTAACTTCACGCACCCCTTTTTTCACACCTTTTATCGGTTGCTGGTTTTCATGAATGTAGTGTTTTATTCAGCTAATGACTGCTGAAAAATGACAAAAACATCAAACTCAACAATCCTTAGTCTTGAAATAATCTTTTAAGACCTGGTTGGGCAATTGACCTGATCTTGCAGCTTTGCACTGCAAGCTGTCACAGATTAATCCTGCCTCTTTGTAGCTGTGTCAGTTTGCAACAACACAGAAAATCCTGAATGAAAGTTAGTCCCATATTAGGACAGAAACTGAAAGTCTAAAATGTTCACAAAAAAAAAAAAAAAAAGGAATATTTGCTTAAATACTGTAGGTAGTGTTGACTGCACAGTAGCTTGAACATTTTTTTTGTATGTATCCAGCAGTGGCCCACGTAATCTTTTTAAATTTTGACCAAAAGTGAGAATCACAAGGTTTTCACATGATATGTTAGGTGAAAGCATTATAACATCTAAATATTGATGATGAACCATATGGAGCCCAGATGTAACACTTGATCTGAAGTGTTCTGAAGCGTCAGAAGCCTGAATGTTTCTGGAAGGTATTAAATATCTGGAAGATATCAGATATTTTTGAGGATACAATTATCTGGGCCTCCTATCGCATGAGTATTCACGCTGTCCTCAAGCAATCATTTATTCACAATTAGAAACAACACAGACGCTGCTTTATTAACTCTTTCCCTACCTGGCCACTGTCGAGCGAACACAAAGAGGGCTTCAGGTGTTGTGAGAAAGAGTGAGGGGAGGAGCGGATTTAATGAAAGCTCTGGCATCTGTATCCGATTCATCTTGTCAATGTTGCACCAGCATCTCTGCCCCAAACCAAACCCCCAGCATGCCTTGCCAGGCACTTTAATTACTTTTCCTTTTGCGTGAAATGGCGACCCTCAGAATTGACAGACAGGTGCAGCGATCCTGATTAATTAAAATAATAAAGACCGGGAGAGGACGAGGAAGGGGAATATCAATGTGTGGACAACTTCTCTTGATGGGCAAGCGGTGAGGGCATGTCAGACTGGGGCAGGAACATTGATTTGCTTTGTGACAATAGGGTGGCCTTTGGGTTTGACAGGGCTGTGTGGAAGAAAGACTGAGAGTGAGGGGAGGATGGGGGGGAGGTGCAGTCCCATTCACATCCTCGGGGCCTAAGTTTAGCTCCCAGTGTGGGGACATGAAACCCCTTGGTGCCTCAGCAGCTGCAGTGTCCCACTCTGAAAACACTGGTGCCATCACACCTATCAGCATGAGATGGAGTTAATAAAAGCCACCTCCTGGGATTCATCAGCTCTAATGACCATATTTTATTTCACCAGACAAAAGAAACATCTTTTTGACTGATAAGCCCTAAGAGAGTGTACACTTATTGTCCTATCACTTCCTCTTTACATATTGATTCCACATATTGTTTGTGGAAGGTATAGTGGACCCCAGATGGGATTAAAAGACTACAAAAAGATACAAGCATTTCTGTTAATGACTGAATATGGACACAAACGAGGTTGTAATAGCTTGTAAACTGCATTCAGGTTACGTGTTGGTTTGGATTTTACATGATATCTGCTGAATACATGTTATATGGAGGTAAAATACTGTAAGAATAATGAAAGTTAAAAAACACAGTTTAATAAAACTATGAATACAATTTTAAGGGTACACACTCTCTTCAAAGGCAAATGACTCACTCTACAGCCATATCACATACTGTAATTACATTATTCTCCCAACAGCATCACTTTTCTAAGGGAACCATAAGTTAAGCTTGTGCAATACGTCAGCGTTTAATCCAAGGCCGGCAAGGGGACACTGGCAGTAACATCCACCCATATTGTGGGCAGAAACCTGAGAAGTGTAAGTTTGTGTGTGTGAAAGCTGACCTGCAATGCCCACATCCTCAAGCTGACACTTTAGAGCTGCTCTGTCTCAGCTGAGCGTGTCAGAACAACAGAGAAGTGGAAAAGACCGGCATGTTTACCACCTCTCTGTGAAATCAAATACAAGCTGCTCGCAGCGCCCGGCCTTGTGAAAGCAACAGATTGAGTCACTCACAGCTTCAAAGTTGCTCTGATACACTGTGGAAATGTGGATATAAAGTTAAAGCCTCTTGGATACCTCTTTGACTTGTTTTCACAGGTGAATGCAAACATTGGTGTTTAGCACTAATGTACTAAAAAAAAGTGCCCCATTAAATTTCAACATTACTTTTTTGTGTGTGGAATGAAATTTGGACTCCATAGCAACAAAGTACCCTCATGAATTGAAATAAAATGATGTCTAGTGATACAACGCCATTATCTTTTGCAGTTTGGCTCTGTGTTGAACTGGTACAGCATGGTACTGACATGCTCTCCGGGATTTCTCTCCCTTTTTTTTTTTTTTTTTGCTGACAAAACAAAAATCAAAAATGTAAACAAAATGTAAAAAAAAAATGTCATTGGAATTCAAAATACTGTGAAGTATTTGTGATGGAAAATAATTTAAAAAAATGTATTATGTGCACTTTCACTTGTGATAAAATGCATTTTGCTAATTATGTCTTTGTACTTTTACTCAAGTGACAACCTCAGCAAGCTTTCACCTCCAACTGCTTTTGTCAGACAGTTATATCAATCTAATAAATCCCATTTTTTTCTATGCTTTAAATTAAGATTTTAGACACAAAATACATGATCAGCTTTTTAAATTGATGAACTGGACAGAATAAACTACTCAAATACATACAAAACTACAATAAAAAAAATGTGAATGTAGGACTCAAAGTATTTATAGTATTTTAGGTAAAGTATTATTATTTATCTAAATATATTTATTTTTGTTATTTCAACACTATTATTTTAAGAAGAGGATATAAATAGCCCTACCTCCTCTGGCACTTGGGGTAACCGTGTCAATCAAATGGTATTTTTTGTGACAGGTACATGCCATCCACAGTGACCAGTGACTTCACAGCTGAAACCTCAGAAATAAGACGTCAGTGTGCTTTGGCAACTAAGAGTGTTATACGCCACCTTATGGACAAATGATGCTCAGCATGTTCAGTGACGCCATTCACAGTCACTCATGTTCACTGAGCTGTACAGGTCCACGGTGACAGATAACTTTAAAGCAGTCACGGGTAACCAGTTGACTGCTTTAAAATACATTTTATTTCGTCTCACTCGTTTTTCCCGCTTAAGTCACTTTTTCTTCTTCTCTCATTCAAGACTTGGTTCTTACCGAGTAGCTACTTCGGTAAGGTTTGTTGCACGAGTGCTATTCATTAATAAATGTCAAAATCTTGTTACGTTTGAGGACATACATGTACCACAGTACCATGCGAGTGGTAAAAAAAAAAAAAGTAGGTATGAATGCTCATTCTGCAGCAGCTGCAGGCTGAGTCAGTGAGTCACTTAAATGAAAGTTTCACTAACTTAGGTTTTAATAATCCAGTTCCACATTGCCATTCTTTAACAAAGGGATAATACTATACTATAAAAGAAGAGAAATTGATTTTCATTGTGCTTATTAATGCAACAAAGTCAAAAGCTCTCAAAGCAGCTGGCTATTTGATATAGGCCTATTCATAATCAACTGCGCTGATGTACTGTATAACGGTCTTGAACGGCGATGGATCTGGCAGGAAATGAAACAAATTCGATTGGCTTTCTGCTTCGTGTCTGAAGATTGGCTGCTTTGTTTCCATTTGATTGGTCAATTAAAAGTGTGCTTCCACTTTCAAAGCCTGGACCCATTACAGAAAGTAATTTCAAGAGCCAAGCTTTTTGCCCTGCACTGTCTGCTATGAGGAATTCCCTCTCCACTTTACCGAAGTCAGGCTGCGGGAGAGAGAGTTGGTAATATTAGCTCCCGTTTTATTGAGAGATCCATTAATCGTAGCCTTCTGCCACTGACCCTTTGACCCCTGCTGACCTCTGGACATCATGTTACCAGCTGGGCAAACTGGAGTAAAGCCAGTCACAGGTCCCCTAAAAAACAAATAACAAGTTTCTTCTCACTGGTTTATCTCTTTTTTAATATTTTTTATTTTATCAATTTTCTACATTTGTCCAACTTGCACAAATGTACACTTGCACATCCAAACATTGGTTACTGTATTTCTGATAGTGTCACCATACATAAAGAAAAAGAAAAAATTGAAGATTGAGAGAGAATTTTGTGAGTTTGCATTGTTAGGGTTTATAATAAAATAAAAAAGAACTATATGGAGATAATGTACCTGTTTTCCCCATAGTTGTTCATATTCATTAGACATTTTCAGTGTTGTTTTATTTCAAGATCCCACATATCATGACACTTCATGGCACAAGAAAACTTAAAGCAAAACAGTGGTCTTTACTGGAAAACGCCTTTTATGGCTTTGCTATGCATCTTGTCATTTTGGTGGTGCAAAAAAATATGTATCTTAAAACCAGAAAACATTACAGGAATATCTTCTTGCTGCTCATGAACATTTGAAATCATACAATTATTTTTTTTAACAAGTTTTGATATCAAAAATGTCAGCTCGCCACAGCGGCTCAGTGTTGTGTCCATATCTGTTTTAATTAACATACAGGGGATGTCAGCACTCTGAAAGATGACAAATTCTTTTCCAGAGAACTGCTTGCAAGCAGAAAACATTAAGGCAGCATAAGATTGCATGCATTAGGCAATGGAAAAACATCATGCCAGGTGGGGTGGGGTTATGTACAGTAATATACCCCCATTAAGTATCCCGCTCATCTAATGCTACCATTAAGTATGCCATGTCTATTACTAGAGCATAGAATTTCATTGAGGCAATCCTGACATGACTGTGAGGAGGCAGAAATGATGCTAATAATATGTGTTGACAATGTGAAGCCTTTATAGAAGAATCTGGGCGCTATTTCATTTCCAGGTCTTTGACAAGCTAATGTCAAAGATGACCACTGAATACATTTATTGCAGCTTTATGATGGGTCATTTAGGAAGTATCGTTCCTCCAGTACTTTACAGAATCTCTTTATCAGCTGTCGAACGCTCCACAATAGAAGACTTGTGTAACTTTATATACGCCTTTGTCTGATGGCTACATAAACTGCACTCTACCTGTTTTTCGACAGCCGAGGCCTGGGCTGGGACGGGCGTTGAAAGCAAATACCTGATTGTATTAGTGTCTCCCCTTTAAGCTGTTGTCACCTAGCTGACCGATTATGGGCAATTACCTGCTCTGTCGGAATCCTAGCCGAATAGATTGAATTCAGATTGATTTTTGCCCAGGAAAGAGGAGGGAATTTAAAGCCTTTTTTAATTGGGTATTTGGTGTGTGCTGATCTGAACACCGTGGCCTTCCCGAGGGATCCTTTATGGGCCAATAATGGCATTGGAGTGGGGGGGGTGCTGCAGTCTCGTCTGCCGACTCCCTCCCAAGGCCATAACCCTGCATTTGCTCTGAGTGCTTTTCTATTATGCATTGATAGTTGAGCATCAATCAATAAGAGGGGAAACAGAAAACCCAGCGAAACCAACTTCTTAAGTGTAAAATGCCTCTTAATACCCGGGGCCTTTCAAACAACTTAACCTGGACGCTTTTTACCCTCGCCCTTCCTCCCTCTGCTCTTTGAGGGACACTTACCGGCGCCTAGCGACACAATGTTTTATTTAGGAGGGCTGGAAATGTGCAGCTCTCAGGTGAAAATGTACCGCAACCCTGTGGTTATACTTCAGTAATACATCAATGTGTGTGTGCAGGCACAGAAACAGACATACGGAAGCAAGATAGATCATTGCATTTCCACTGTATTGACACATTTCGTTTTTTCTCCTGCTTTAAAAACCTTTCTGACAAAAGACTCTGAAAGCAAATCAGAAAAGTAAAATAGGCAGTGGCCTTTCATTGACTTGACTTGTATGATTCTGCTGTAAATCAGAAATAAGCATCTTCAAGGTTGATAAGGCCAGCAGAAACCCAGTTGATCATATTATGAATGTAGCATGTCTTGAAATCAAATCCCACAAATGATTTAAAGATGATACTAAAAAGATGGCCTCATTACATGAACTTTGCAATTGGTTGAAATGAAAAGAAAAAACAACAGAGTCACCTTTCACATTACCAATGCCATAGTTCACTAAACTGGGACGATTCCGGGAAGGAAAAGGGGGAGAAACTAAGCCTAACCCGCAGATAAGAGGGGCGATGGGGATCGGACCCCCTCAGTGGACGAGATAAGAGGGAGACAGTCACAGCAATGGCCAGCCATATAATACACAAGCCCACCTCCAGCCGTCTAAATCTCCCATCAGCACCAGTCCCCACTGGCCCTCCTGTCACCACTAATGCACCTTTTCCTATAGGACGAAGCCCCAGATGCAGTAAGGTTATCTGTGGCTTTGCAGAATTTCTCGGAATTGGCAAGTTCACCTTTCCTTTAGTCCAGATGACAGGAGATGATACAGTTGGGAGGGATCGATTGTAGGTCGCACCGCAAGGCTTGATTCGACATCTTCGATCTTCATCAACCACTGATTACTGTTTTTTACATGCCACCAACTTGGAATGTAGACTGTGAAGAATTATAATAAAAAAGATGATTTCTTCCTTCCAGTTATTATTAGAAACAACAAGGTGTTACACAACGTTGGTGTGATGGAAACCGATTTCCCAGAAAACATTGGTCCTACCCGTCTCCAATCCTTGCTTGACATCATAGCCCCAAGTACACCATTAAAACGTCTCTGTGCAAATGATTAATTACCCCAATAGAAAATACCACTTTGTAATGGGTGAATCATTTTGTAATCAGTGTACAGCATATTAAAAGCTGTCATTGTATCCCTTTGAAAATGGCACCATCACCGCTATTGAAAGCGTAAAATGTTAGGCTGGTTGGAGGAAGGTGTAGAGGGGGGGGGGTAAGCATAGAGAGGATGCCCCTGAACTACTTTGGTTACACAAACTTTGTTTTCGGCCTCAATGCATCAGAGCCCTCTCCCACCGTCTGCCATCTGCTGCTGAAGAATCTGTTTCACTCGATGAGCCAAGCCCAGCCTTTATTGGTCCTAATGGCACTATCAGCTGAGCCGCCAAACCCAATTACCTTTTAAAAAGGGAGGCCACCCCAGCTAATCATGGCTGCCTAACCTGATTTGCCTGTGATGAAGAGACGGGATAAAGAGCAGTTAATGGAGGGAGAATGATCTCACAAATACAAAAAACTCAATTCATTTCTCCGGGAGAGCAATCTGTCCGATTCAGCGGTAATGGAGTGGAGATTCATTAGTCCTTGGGCCTTAGTAGTAGCACCGTCCCCGTATCAACTGAATGACAAAAGAACATTCAGAGTGCTCCTTTTATACAATTCATGTGGTTGGGAAGGCACATAGAAAGGTGAAATATTGGATTCTGAGGATGGAAATCAAAATTGGATGCATCTTTTTCTGCATCTTTCCAATCCCACATCACATCATATTTGCACCAAAATGGCGCCAGTTGTCGGTTTTTAAATGCCACGACATTTGAATAAATCCTAATTAATGCCAAATGCAAGTAGTGCAACATTGTATGATTCTCTTTTTTAATAAGGAAATAACTGAACTGGCAAAATTCCTAAATCCTCCTAAATTTAAATAAATTTGCTTCAAATGGTTTGGAACATACATATTTAATAGACTGTTTCCCAAACATATAGTAACATTACATTACTGGTAGTGTGATGTGAGCCAGCTTTTTATTAAGTGGAACCAGTGTTGGGCCAAAGTAGTTACCATCACTGATTTCAATTGTGTATCCAGTCACAGGAGATACTGCCTCTGGAACAAAATATGGACTTCTATTGTTGAAGAATTTGCCAAGTTGGATTGATGTCCACATTGCCTCCCAAAAATCTGAGCCCTCAAAGGTCTCATCATTCACTATCCAGGCCTAAACTGGAGCTGCATGTCAGCCGAAGACATCCAACATCCGCTCTGTGCTCCAGCAGACTTCAGTCTCATTCACACACATGTTCCCGAGATGATGTAAGTGACACGCATGAATGACCAATTGATGCCAAGAATGTCGTGCAGGGGATGAGTCACCAAGAGCATGGGGCAAAGGACAGCAATGACCCGACCCCCAACCCTGCTGACTCCATACACCACTGCAGCTTCAGCTTGGCCTGGCCCAGATATGATCCAGAGGACGTCGGCTAGATGGGGCAGAGGGCCATAGCCAGGGTTTGCAGACGGACATTAGGCCAAAGCCAGAGTTAAAATCCTATTAGTTTGAGTTGGGAATCAGATTATCGTCGTCGAGAATCACTCGTCTGGCAACTAGGGTCTAATTTACGCCAATCAACGGCAATTATTGAGGGGAAGGGAGCCCCTATTAGAGAGCCTCATCCACTTAGTCTAATGAATGGGGAAGATTCAATCTTGGCTGTGGAGACGCATTGGAGAGCTGCAGCTGAACGCGACTGCACCAGCAGGCTAAAGAAGAGCTGCTGTTATTTATCAATGGTGGGGTGCTGTCAGAGCAAACATGAGTGAGCCATGGGGCACTAGGCTCTGGTTTCTGATGGTCTGGGGGCACTCTCTCCAGTAAAGCGGTCAGTGTTGTTCTCTACAGATGAGATGAATTGCGCAAGCTGATATTCTCAAAGTTGGATACCCAACACTGATAACTCATTATCTTATCTTATCTTAGGTCTGTCATTATCATTCCACACCACAATTATTCACACAGCAAACTTTCTCATATTCTAATTAAGAGCATTGTGTGAAGTGTATTGCCTAAGCTTCAGTTTGCCACTGTTTTATCTCCACTCTTCCACTGCCCTCTGCTGTTGAAACAAAAAACAGCGTGTGAATATCAGTGGCAGGCGATCTATCAACCATGCAAATATCACACATGGATCAGTATGTGACAGATCGAATTTTAACAATATTCACATGTAAATAATATTTGATAGAACATTCGAACAGTGTTAAATGTCAGTTTGGAAAGCCTGTTATCTGCCTGGAGAACATGTTTGTTGTTGTGGGCAGAAGCAAAACTAAGGCTCCGATCATGGAACATTGATTTACATTTACATCATGCATGTGCAAGTGGTTGTGTTATGACCCCTTGCATGATGGTTTTTGCAAAATACATGTCGAATAAAAGAATAAAAAGAAAAGGAAGTTTCTATCTGAGTTTGATAGACATGGTGGTGCCCTGAAAATTTCACTCAGGGGCGGGGGGGGGGAATTCCACTGCCTTTAATGCCTTTCAGTTGGGGTTCAGCTTTTCCAAATTGGTGTGAGGGTGCAGACGTGCAGCAAGTTATTAATAACAGCAAATATTTCCGGAGTTGAGCGTTTCATTTCCGATCGCAGCTGATTTTTCCGTGCTGAAAAACCAACCCCACAATAGATAAACAAACGTTTTAACCCATTCTCTTAGATAATTAATAATAATATGGTGCTGTGGAAACATGAATCTTTGTTGTATCTATTTCTTGAACCCTTAAACCTTTTAACATCATTATCTTGATTGTTTAAGTTATTCAGAAATGCTCGGTCGTCCCACTTCTTTTGCTCTATTATTAGTCGAGTACTGCACAACTAGGCTATGCACTGTATGTCTGAGATGCATTTAAAAAAATAATGATGACAGAGCTCAAGTTGTCATTCAACAAACACAAATTGTTTCTACAAACATGTAAAACACAAACTGACTGAAGACGTGTTCCCCTCGAACGACCTGCTTCTCTCCCAGCTTCATCAATGGGAAAACTGAGTTGTGGTTAAGGCTGCACACTTGACGTCAGGTGACTCATTTTTTTTCCTTTATCTTAGCTTATGGGAAGATTAACAGGAGGATGGCGCATGCAAACTCATTTCAGACCACGTCCTTTCCCTTTTCAAGTGTGACTGATCAGAGAAGTCAATTCAAACTCCCTACAATCTGCGTGGGGGTGTAAAACCATATTTGTTCCTGTGGTGACCTTCACTGCTGGCTGGCCGTGGGCTGCTTGTTCCATTTTACCTTCGTGCGCTTGCAATCGCGTTTATTGCCCCTAATGAGGAAACTTCATGGTTCGAGGGGGGAATTGATAACAGTGAAGCCAGCAGCCGTTCATAAGACCCGTTAGCATTCAAAAGGTTATGATAAAGTTTCGATTCTGGCAATAGTCACAAACAATGTCAAGCCCCTAACCACAGCCAGCCACCGACTGCACTGAACATACGCTTTCATATTGTGTAGTTAATGTATAACATGGGCTGGAAAACACAATTAAATATCCAGCACCACTAATATCAGCTATAGCTATCCTAATGTCAAGCAAACTTTTACCTTCTCAAACTTTTTCTCTTGCAGTTTTACAGTGGCATTATGTTACAGAGTATTTCTTGAGTCTCTGTCAGCTTCCTGGTAACTTCACAGTGGGACCACGCACTTTTACTGTGTGAATTCAACAATCCAAATATGGGGTGTTGGTAGGTGGGTCGCAGATGGAGAGATAGTCTGGTTCCCCCTTATCCAGTCTCTATGCTAAGCTAAGCTAAGCTCACTGGCTGCTGGAAGTAGCATCATATTTACCCTACAGACATGAAAGTCTTATTGATTTATTTTATACACTACTCACAAAAAGTTAGGGATATTCGACTTTCAGGTGAAATTTATGGAAAATGGAAAAAGTTAATGCGACAGTGATATTATATCATGAAAGTAGGGCATTTAAGCAGAAGCATGCAATGGTAATTTCTTCATTTTAAACAATTTATTGAAAGAAAAGCTAACAACAGTGGTGGGTATACCACAACAAAAAATTTTCAGTGTCTCAATAAATTGGGATGTGGCCAAAGGACGTCCACTCCTCTCCTTTCTGTGACTCTTCCAGTCTCTCTGAATCACTGTTACAACCTCCTGATGACACTCTGTGACCCTCTAAGCTCAGTGAACACCTCCGTCTGAGGACTTCCTGTTTGAAGCCTTGCAATGGCGAGGTGCTGTTGATCAATCGTTAGGTGTCGTCTTGGTCTCATGATGTCAGAATGTGAACAGCACGATGAGGAGGACTGTTTAAATACCAATTCTAACTGAAGCAGGAAATGTATTGGTGGATTCATGGATCAAACCTGTTGTGAATGTTGCTGTTAAGCTTCTTGTTAGAGAACAGCAACTTGTGCAAAAAGTACTGAAACACTGAACAGTTGGACATGTGCATTCAAAAGTTTAGAGAAGGTCACATTAAGTTCACCTGGAAAGTTTAGAATGCATTTTAGGTTCATCCTGAAATTTCACCCGAAAGCCAAATATCCCTAACTTTTTGTGAGTAGTGTATATCCCTGATTTTTAATGCTAATTCTGCTACAAACACAATGTGGTAGCTCAGGTAACATGAGTGATCACTTTTTTTCCAATTCAGAATTCAGAAAAAAAAGAAACTCTCTCCTGCCCCCACATTTGCTCTAACTAGCATGACGCTGAAGGAAATGAAACATAAATAGGGAAAACATGACTAAAAGGGGACCACATTTTTGTAAGTGAGAGCAAACTAATTGTCAGTGTCATTTTCATCATTGATTTCATACATTCATTAATTTTCATTCTTTTGTGGAGGTACCAATTCAACTCTTTAATGTCAATGACAAGAACACAAAATATGAATGCACTTAAATGGCCCAAATCCAACATATAGGAATAACTGAATTACCTAGCTTTAGAAATTAAATAGATCTGAACTGTGCACAATTGCAGAGAATAATCAGAACATATCCCAAAAAGGTTCAACTGGGAACACAAGGTTAGGATCAATGATACACTTGCCTCAATGCTTTACTTTCTGGCTACAAACTTGACCTAATTTGTGATGTCAGAAAAACAAAATACAATTATCATCCGCAGGTTAGAGTGTCTGCTGCTATAGTGAAAATACTAGGCTAAGTGCCCTCTGACCTTACCTTTTATCGTCGTCTGAGACTGTGCCTATTCTATAAATAACAAAGTGTAAAAACCCCACTGATGAAGTGAAAAAATCAGCCAATGCACACAACTATTTTAAGTCATTCAGATGAAGGGAAATTCCCAAACTAGAAAATCAGTCACTAACAGGACACTTGAGACTAAAATAAAAATGACTTTACTCAAGGTATTCAAAATAAGTTTATTTTGTCTCAGTGACGATGCAGACAAATAGTGTAGGAGTGCGATCTGTGCTGCCAGCAAATGTCTGAGAGGTAGAGGAAGCTGTCCCTGTGTACCGACATACCACAAGTGTCAACATGTCACAAGTGGGGTAGGAGGTGAGAGAGGAAACCCACTTTCAATTACCACCCACTTGAAATTTTCACAACTCACAATGAGTTGGAACAAAACCTAATGCAAACATGCCACTGCATGGGCCAAAAATTGACCCAGCTCAGGCCAAAGGTGATGGTTAAGAATAAACGTTGACACACAATCAAAACCTAAAGCAGTAGTTTTTGTTCTCTTACTGCAGAAGTGGAACAAAAAAGCACTTCATGTAGGTATACATGTCATGTTTCTGCATGTGTTGTCCTGGACAGTAAAAGCATAAGAATTCTGCCTGGTCTACTCTATATGAATATAATAGGATTTCCTGATCTACGGGTGAACGTGCATGTTGAGAACTAAATCTGGAAATGAGCAGATTGGACAATTAGCTGCAGCCTGCAAAATGTCAGAGGTGTGTTTTTCAGTGATTTATGAGCCAGTTCTGTGAGTTGATTAGACTGATCACACACATTGGAATCATTGCTAGTAGTAGTATAGAGTCATTCAGCAGAACAAATTAAATGGAAAAAAAAAAATCACCCCAATCTATCCCATCATCAAATTACAAAAATACATTCTAGTTGTTATAAGCACCCACTATTAATTCGGAGCGGCATACTTTAATAAGGAGACAAAAAACAAAACTATGATATAAAATACATAATATATAAAATAAAATTAATTTGGCTTTAATCAAAACACAGGTCTTATGGCATTTTTTCAGATTTGACAGACAATTTAAATTTTTGAATGCCACAGAACTTGTAGCAACTTTTAAAGAAAATCTACACTTGTGTATAGAAAATAACCCTATCATTAAAATACAAAAATTAAGCACCTTTGGCGACCCGTAAGCATGGACACATCACCACGACAAGATGGCGGCCACATGTTTCCAAACAGCGCAGTTCTTCCTGTCTACGAACTGCAACGTCGTCAACGGCCGCACGCACGTACGTAACACACGCCCACGTTACACGGACTTTACCTTAACGGTAAGACGTAGTTCCGCACGGGTTGAAAATCCACACAGATAACGCCGAAAAAGTCCATATTGTTTCGTTTTTGTTGTTGAATATTACAGTTTTGGCAACTGAACGTGTGTACAGCGTGAGCGAAGACGGGAAAATTAGTAGCGGTTCATGGAACTTCGAGTTTATTTTGGCTAAATATCGTTAGCTAGCTTAACGGTTGAGCTTAACGTTAGTCTTAACATTACCACATGAGGTATGACAGGTTGTGTCTGAGGTTAGCGGTATCAGGATTATTCCATTAACATCCCTTAATGGTACCCTGTAACAGTAGCTAAAGTGAGAGGAATTAATCTTGTATTGAGTGCTGGCCACTAATTTTAATATTTTTTTGGCAGGCTGTAAAAACAAAAATACATTTTAATGATTCGAGGGTTTACATCTTAAGACTGTCTAGGAATATTTCTGTTGTTACCATGAATGTTGGAAATAATTACACCACATGCTAGCCTAAGTGGTTACAGTTGGTCCGACTAGGTCAGTGGTCATTAGATGCCTTTGAATGTGTTTATTCTTAAAGAACCCTAGCTAACTTGTTTGTGTGTGTTTTTAAGGTGTGGTTTTATATTCTTCTGTTTTCAGTGATCGTGAAAGCTTTCAGGATGTTTTCAGCTCGTGGATCATTTCGGGGTTCCAGAGGAGCCTATTTTGCAGAAATCCTCATGAAGTATTCGCCCGCAAAGCCAGGACTGACTGAATCACACAAACCTCTGTCTACCTTGAATGGGCCTGGCAGAGATGTCTCTGACCAACATGTGAAAAGTCAATTTAAACGTGGTGAGTTTCACATAGGAATTAGCTTTAATGTCAGCAACATAAATTTCAGTGATACTTAATTTTATAACAAATTCAGATGATTACTTCTTGACTGCATTCACTCCCTCTGAGGTCTGGTTTCTGTTAACCTTTTATTTTTTTGCTACAGCCAAATGAACACATCTGTAAAAGTGCCAAACAAGATTTTAATCTGGCCTTTATGCACTTATCCTTATTTCACCATCTAAGGTCCTGCTGTCGGGCCAAAGTGCACACCTACAATGCTTATTGACAGATACATGCAAGGGGAGACGAATGCCGTGTCTCTTCTGCATCAGCTCGCTCAGGTTTTGCAGTTCCACCTGGTATTAAAGGAGACGGTGACCACAGGTAATGTTCTTCAGCATGTCTCTGTGCATTCAGATTCACCTGAGGGACCACTTGTGTTCTTGTAATGTCTTTACTTATAACAGAATAGGTATCAGGAATCACAGATAAGAATTGATACACAAGTGACAGACACATTTTTTGCACGAGTGCAACAGTGATTTTTTTAGGACATAATTGATGAATTGTCCAAATATTTTGTTAATGAATGTATGAATTATTTTGTCTACAAAACGTCACACAATTCCTAAAGCACAGGGACACATCCATTTCCAAACAATGTTACTCCCAAAGTCTAAGTCAATTTTCATTCCAATCAAATACATTTACACCTGCTGATTTAACTGATTATGGCTTCCTCCTGTGCTCAAAGGCTCTAGTCAGTGAAATCAGCTTTTCTGAAGTTTGGTTTGGATGAAACCTGCAGACTCTCAGGTCATTGCGTGACTCCCAAATCCTGATTGCTTACTGATAGAAAAGTCACATCCGTAGCGAGAGCTGAGGATTTGTGTCCGACCAATTTCTTGGATGTTGTTTTCTCAGGAAACGTACCAGGGCTTTATTTTGCTTTCTGCGTGGTGATTGATGGGGTCCAGTACCAGACTGGCATGGGAATAACCAAGAAGGAGGCTCGGCTCAAAGCGGCTCAGCTTGCTGTGCAGGACCTGCTTCCCACCTTGTACAATGTAAAATCTGTAACTCCTGAAGCATCAGGTTAGGGTCTAATGCTGATCAAAATATAATTTGTTTTTGTTGCAGACTTTTATGATTCCTCTTGTGCTGATGAAAATTACCCTCAGTTACCTCATTGGCTTCCCTCCCTTGTGCGTTTATTGATGATGTTACAGTAAATATCATCATAACATAGTGATTTAACATGAGACTTAAGTCCCTCACAGTGAAGATCAAATACTATTCATGATGTTGGTTATCACATACACCCTCAGTATTAGCAGTTACAGGTGGGCAGATGGCAATTAGTGATAATAATCAACAATGACAATGATAAAATCTGTTACAGCAGGGCGTAGTATCTTTGTAAGTTGGCTCTTATCTCCATTCATTTAATTTATTTCTGTTTTTTTCCACAGGTGTCCCTCCGCCCCTGCCAGTACAAGAAGAGCCCTCCATTTCTGACATCCATCTGACCAGTAATTCTGGTTCTGGACTATCCCGAGTGCCGCCATATTTATGAGATGGCTGCAGCTCACATTAACAGTTGTTTCATTTTAGATCCTGTGTGCTTATGAATTATGTTGAATTATTTGAGGACCATACTTTATGCAGCAAAAGGGGGGAACTGCAGGGATTATTGTGCAAATGCGTTTACTTTAGAATATTCAATATTCATTGCATCTCTAGACAGAAATTTCTCATCTGAGATGTCTATAATGAGATGTAGCCCTGTTAAATTGCATTTTTTTTCTTTATTATTTTTTGCTGTTCAGAAAAGAAGAATTGTGTCAACCTTCAGATTCCACAAGCTGTCAGGGATCAGGTCACTAAACTGATGAACAGCCACCCCGAGTTCTCTGCCTGTACGGGCACCACAGCAGCATTCATCATTCAGACTCGTAAGTGAAGTCTCACCATTATACAGACCTCACACTATATGCTACAGTATATAGGATGAGCTCATGCGATCCAGTTCAAGTAAAGCAAAAAATACTACACCTTCAGCTGAAATGACTTGTCTGTGTAAGCCTGTGTACACAAGTATTCTGCCAGGCTGTAGTTCATGGATTTTCATTGGATTGCTGTAGATTAAAATGTGTTTCTTTCTGTTCATACCCCATAGGTCAATCAGAGAAAAAGTCCTGGTGTTTTCAGCGGGCTCATTATAGATTGATAATGATTGAGATTGTTGGCATGTTGACAAAATTTCAGAAAGCCAAAAATTATAATGCAACCAAACACAAACACACCACATTCTACAACCTCAACTAGCCTTAACTCATCAGGGCTTAAAACCAACACTTCCAAAAGTATTCACCTCTGCACAAACTCTTCTGTCCCTCTAGCCAGCAGGTGTGAGGTGGTTGCCTTTGGCACCGGGAACTTCAATACCAAAGAGAGTACCTCATCGAGTGGTAGGATTGTGCATGATTCCCATGCTGTGGTGACTGCAAGGAGATCACTTATGAGGTTAGTTGTAAACGTGACCCTGTGTGTGTATATTAGAGAGTGTTTGGGTCATGTTTTAACTTCTCAAACCACAGTGTCAATGCTCTGAACAGTGAAAGCGTTGCCTTCCTAGTAGCACTTTCCATGAAGGGACTGACACTTGATATCTGTATGAAGCACAGAGGTTGAAATGGAAATGGAAAATACTGAAGGGCCCCAAACATCAGGATTAATCACCAGTTCAGACACCTCCAGATACTGAGAAGTTCGTATTTGGTTGTACAGATGACACATTTGTTGAGTGCGTGGCATCTGTCAGTGGCTTAAGCAAGTGTGTAGACCACTGCAGCCTACAAAAAGACTCATGCATTTCCTGTTGTTCTGTGAAGCAGGTCATAATGCCCTGACATAACACACATGCTATGCCTTGTCAAATCTGATGGTGACTATTTACAATTTTGGAATAGTAATTCACAACCATGTCCTTGTGTTGTTTCTGTATTTGAACATATCTTGTGGGGAAGTGTTGTCAGCAGATTTCACATTATTCTAACTTCATGTAGCCTATTCTGGAAGAGGTAATGAAAACATTATCACTATGGTGATTACTTTCACAGTTTAAGAAATGACTAGTTTCACCTGTCACTGTTAAACTCTGCAATAATTTACAAAACGGATGCTGTTATCATTATCATTCTAAAATCAGGATCTTGTTAGCACTGTCGTCATACCACAGCTATGTGATTATACAGTGAAATATTGGTTTGAATTTGATGCTTCGTTCACATTCAACTGCTCCTCAGCTGAAGGATTGTTTTACTGAATTATTCACAGGAGAAGACATGAATGACCTTTGTAGGTCTTTACCTCTGTACACAGTTACTACTGCGTCTGCACATATTTCATCATAATGAGTTATTCTCATGCTGTGCCGTCAGGTGTCTGTACCGGCACCTGCTGATGTTCTTCAGTAAAACAGCCAATCTGAGGGAGAAGTCGATCTTCCAGCAGAGCAGCGGCGGTGGCCTTCTCAGCCTGAAGAGCGGCATCACCCTCCACCTCTATGTGAACCAACTGCCAAAGGGTGCTGCTCAGATCCCATCCAAACTGTGAGTGCTTGGTTATCAGCTTCATCCTTTGGATCATCTCAACACTGTTTTCTCACAACACAAGTAACACAAGTAAGGGAAAGACAACCAAATATTAGGAGTAATAACTGGCATGATTTATTTACCTAATTTTGAATACAAGCATTACAAAGTTTAACACAACTTGAACCTCAAACACATGACAGGTTAGTTATGTCGTCCCACATGCTCTGGCATAAAAATCTACTGTTGTTTTGCTCTGAACCTGTAGCTGTGTATGGTAGCTTTACAACAGCAACAGAAAAGCCAGTACCTGGTGAAACGGCATGATTCAAATGAATCATGAAAAGATTTCAAATGCTTTTCCTCAGCTCTGTGCTCTGTTGTCAGGCGTCTGAACCCACTCTCCATTTTGGCATTGGAAGTCAACAATGAGATCAGCCTACACCTATCAGTGGAAGGCAAGGTGTTGTACTGTTACTTTCTTTCATCTAGGGTATTTTATGGTATATAATAGGGTTGCGTATTTCTAAACTCATCATGGAGTCATAATATGAATGGCATTGCAACTATTGCTTATAGTGTTTCTGCATAAGTACAAATTTATTTTTTGTTTATAGGTATTCTCAGTTTTCTCAGCTGCCTTTGATCACTCTTCAGCCAAGGTGATCAGCATGTCTGCCACAGACAAGCTCACTCAGTGGCAGGTCCTAGGATACCAGGGAGCCTTGCTCAGCCACTTTATTGAGCCTGTCTATGTGCAAAGCATCCTCATCGGCAAGTCAACAAGTCACATCATCCTCCTTAGTCTTGAGTTATCACTGTCACACGGCAAATCAATTTCACACACATAGCACAAAAGTCATTCAAAAAGAGCCTTCTGTTTTGACAATTACAGGTACCTGCCATTCTTTGAACAGTTAAAACTTAGCTTATTTCCTGACCAACTACCCTGACTTACAAAGAATTCATCTTTTGTTTTCCTTTGTACCCATCCTTTTATTCGTCAACGGAATAAGGAATTAATGAGCTCTGCAACCTGTTCAGTCTATCCTGTGTTTCTCTTCTATTAAAGGTGGAGTCAGCGATTCAGGAGAAAGATTATTGATATGTACCTAGTTAGAATATTAAGATAGTTACCATTCCTCTTGCTCCTACTGCCCCCTACTCCTCATCACCCTTCCCCTCAACCATCCCCATCCTGTGCTTGAGAAGAAACGCCTCCGGCTCCTGATTGGCTGCACTAGTGTTGTGTGGCGCGCTCCAAGCCACGTTGTTTCCTTTTTACAGAGCCAGGGGTGTGTAAGAACACTATTTTTGTCAGTGCACATACAGAACTGACAGCTAGTGGACCATGAGGTGATATTTGCTGAATTAGACAAAAATGGCACTTGAATGGAGTCGCTGACTCCACCTTCAAATGGCAAAAGCTGGCATTCCACAAATAAATCATGAAATGGATCAGATGCAGTGTCACTATCTAGAGTCAATCTCCTGCAATCCACAAGCTGTAGAAAAAGAATATAGTATAACTGTACATGGAGAACACTAACTTTTAAAATTTTCAATTCTATAGGTGACTCTGACTGCAGTGACACTCGTGGCATGGAGATCTCTGTGAGCCAGCGTGTGGAGGGAATCACCTCCCAGTTGCCTATGTTCTACTGCATGATGAGGCCCCACATCAGCCTGGTGCCTTCTGTGACAATCGGCAGCGGCAACAGCAGCCATTTGACCTACGGTCTCAACTGGAGTGAAGGAGACAGCTCCCTGGAGGTTGTGAATGGCCTGGTGGGCAAGACTGTTGAGGAGTAAGAATTAGTTTATGCTTGGTGTGGCGCTTTTCCATTCAGTTCAGAGATTGCTACGACAACAATTGAATAACGTTTTTTCAAAACTAAAAAATCAATAGCATTGCTTCAGAGCTTATGTTGATCACAACACAATCAATGAGATATTGCTGAAATTAATGATACATTGAAAAGTGGATTACAGGCATTTCAAAGTTGAAACAAGGCAGTCTGAACTGAGAATATTTACTGCAGTCATTGTTTGTCAGCTTGACAAGTTCCCTTGTCAGTCAGCTGTGTAGGGATTTACTTTCTGCTATTTTCCTTAGCTTTGTCTGTGATTACATCAAAGCTGCTTCTTTACACTGATTTTGTCATTGTAGATCTCCCTTTAAGAGTGGCTCTGCTCTTGCAAGTCGTCTCTGCAAAGCAGCAATGCTGCACCGCTTCAAGCTGGTGGCCAAAGAGGCCCAGAGGCAGGACCTGCTGGCGACAAGCACCTACAGAGAAGCCAAGGTGACCTCAACAGCCCTCTGTAATGTGTACCAAAGTTACACGTGTATTACAGCATTGAGTGATACACTGATATTCACTTTCTTTGGTTAAAAAAAATCAAAATCAGGTCCTGTATTTTGAAATAATTTATTTACTTGTATATAGCAAAATTTTATTACTTCACTTCATCTTTTCACATTTAAAATAGATGAAGACTGACATATTTACATATTTGCTTTAGAGAAGTTCTCTGTAAAGGTTGTTGTTATTCATAGCACTTCTTTTGTTATTTTGATCCTGAAGATGATGGCCAAGTCGTACCAGGAGGCCAAGAACGTGCTGAAGGCGTACCTGTTGCAGCAGGGGTTTGGTTCCTGGCTGGTCAAGCTTTCGGTTAGTGATAACTTCAGTATGTAAATAAAATCACATTATCACTGGAAAAAGCTACATTGTGGGAGCAGTTATGTTTCAAAATTTTAAAAAAGCTTTAGTTAAAACTAAGTGTTAACATTTTATTTTAAAGTTAAGAAGCACTTGTTGCTGTGTTCACCATTGTTGTTGTGTTCGCCATGCTGGTTCTGATTATATTCAGGGAGCAGCTTTATGTTTGTAAACTCTGTCTGTGGTCTTTGACCATCAGGATTGGGTCTGATTTCCAAAAGAGGAATACAAATACATACATTTGTATAAAATTGTCATTTGTTTAAAGCAAAACATGGTGCAGCCCACTATGGGCCTTTATCAGGGCATAGTATAAGATTGTTCTGCGAGCTTCAGTTGACATATTATTATTATTATTATTATTGTATCAATGATATACACTCTATATGGTGGTGAGTGTGCACCCTTTACATTGTTTGTCTTTTTGAAATAGTATTTCATGCTTTATGGTCATAACTTTTGTATCCTACTTTTGAGCTCTTTTTTTTTTAGTCCTAAGGGCTCTAATGTATGAAAAGGAAGTTATGTTGGGATTGTAGCATAAAAGACTTGAGTTTGTTCACACCAAACCAAATTGTTTGTGGTTTAATCTGTTTGGGGGGTGGGAGGAGGCTATATTTACAAAAGAGAACTATGAACTATAAATATTGGCTACAACTAACTTAATTTGAAAATAAAACCTCACTGTCTAAGTCGTACTAAACCCCAAAAAATCCCGGCTTAAAACTCCAGAATTACCATTCCTCTCGCTTAGTTGAACACTAGTTAATACTATATGATGTTGGAATACAACTTTTTACTGATGCTGTTGCTCTCTGTTCAGTAAGTGGCCAGTGGACTACACAGAATTTACCAGCATCTGAAGTTCCAATCTTTTTGGGGGCAGTCTACTGTGAAGTGGCCCTTGCAGATTTTTACTTACTTAAAACACAGATTGTATTATGCAAGGTTCTGTCACTCAGTTCAAACTTCTTGACCCCCCCACCCCCTCCATGTTGATGCAAACTGTTGATTTGCCTCACACACATACAGGAAATGCTTTGGTTTCCTGTGTATACGATGCAGTGGATTATTTACACTTGAGTATCGAACAGTCTTGTGAATGGAGTGGTCTGTTTATTTCCTACTGGTTTGGCCAACAGAAGGAACTACTTGTGCATACAGGGAGCTTGTGACCAGGGATCAAGCCCTTCAGTTGTATGTACAGCCACAAGTTCTAAACTTCTCCTTTTTAAATGTTTTCGTTTTTACATCATGCAAAGCAGAGTGTAATCGTAAAGTGTAATGCAGTGCACCAAATCCTGATAGCACCTTAACTTTTTATAATTATGTCAGTACATCAATGTAGTAAAATGGTTGAATGCAGATTAGTTGAATTTTAATGCTTGTAACTGGTTATGTTCTGCTCAGGATGTGTAGACCGACCCACAGAGTTGATGTCTGATGCTAATAGCTTTGTCTTTCATTTTACTGAGGAGACAGTCGTGCTCATCTCTCAACCTGTTTTAAATGATAATGCAAAGGGAAAACCTTAAGAGCAGTAGTGTTTGCTTGATGCACTTTCTAAAAGTTTCTGCTGTTTCTGCTTTTGGATATATCTTAAGGTGTCAGTTCCGATTTTCTGTCAGCAGTGGAAAAATTTAATAATCAAGACAAGTAATTTACATCTGCCATGAAAATTAGAAGAGGGATGCACCCCAAACTTCCTCCCTTCCAGCAGTCCATATTTAAGATTTCATTAATTGTGTGTGTGTGTGTGTGTGTGTGTGTAAAACATCAGGCAGCCAACACCAACCTACAGTATTTTAGAGTTATGATCATTGCTAAATCTGAATGTTGTATGTGTAAGTGAGTACAGCCTTCTCTTGTATTCTTGTTTTGGACTGGTCTAATGTCACAAGGAACTTTAAGTTAGTGATTCACTTCTCCCAAACAGAAGCAGATTTGCCCGAATGTAGAATGTATAATGAATGAGCCAAACCTCTTTTGGCATCAGTCACTGAGGTGATACGAGTAGGTTTAGAGAGAAACAGGATATGCAACTCTCTTGATGTGGTTACGCAGTGAAAACATTTGAGACCCAAGCTCTTAGAAGCTGTAGCACCTATGCTAAGGTGCTGTGCTGGAGGATGTATAATATGTACTGCGTTCTCGTAAATCATGTCTGGATTAAGAATTCAGTTGACCTCTGGGTAGCGTTTAATTTCTCAGTGAAAGTTGCCATGTTTAAAAGCTGAATGAAAGGTGAAAAAAATTAAATGTCCGAGTACCCATGACTACAAGAAAGTGACATAGCGGTGCACGAAATAACTTCTTCCATGATATGGAACAGAAAAAAACACTTTCAAACACAGAAAGGTCCCAGCTCTAGTATATTGGAATAAACCATGATACTATTCTACCTTTTTTCATATAATAAAAAAAGACTTTCTCTAATGCATTCTATATGCTCTTAGAATGTACTTTTAAAATAGAAAGTAGCTTTATTTTGCAGTACAGTTAGCAGTATCAATGCAGTGTGTTGGCTATCTTGCTACTGTATTATGACACCAGAAACAGCTAACCTGCCAACATGGGCACTAATAGCTAAGCATTGTATGACTGCACAGAATCTGCATTTGTTCCTAAAATGACAGTGACTACACTACGGCAAACTTTCCATTGGCAAACTTCTTGTTGACAGCTTGACAAGTTAATTTGCCCTTAACGTTGAGGAAATTTAGCCTCCTACAGTTGCCACACACCTACAACTCTCCCACATTATTTGCATCACTAATGTTAAGTGGGAAAATCTCTCTCTAAAATAGAATTTGTCTCCATGAACTAGCAAACAAGAGGAAGTAATAGCAACATTAGCTAACATAGATATTTGTAATTTTGAGGACGTCCACTAAAACTTTATACTGTTGGCTTGCTTTCCATAAATTGTACATATTCTCAATGGCAATACACAAACTCTATCTCTTTTAAGATTACATTTTATTAATTAAGTTATACATTCAGATTTAGACCACCAACACAGAGCACATTAAATATACAATAAATATATAAATAAAAATGTAGACCTTTACAGGAGCTTACATCAAATACATTCTCACTGTTGGAAATTGACGAGAACTTGTAAATACACTTCACAGCTGTTTTTTTCTTTTTTGTAGCAACCATACAAACAAATATCTATAATTGTAGAAGTATGAGATTATATTAACATGTAGTAAAAATATAAGAAAAACATTCAGTATGAATATTTGGCATATCTCCATATTGTGATGACAAAAAATTTTAGAGCAGTGTTGAGAATCATTGCATCACAAAAATCACATATACCTGAGATCACTCCGTTCAACGTGCATAGATGTTGCTTGATTACATAAAATCCTTAAAACACACGTGCATGTTTTTGAACAATCCGTCTGTTTCAGAATGTGTGTGCTGCTTGCAGTGTGTCTCAGTACAGCTGATGGGGAGGCTGCGGCACAAAAGTTGCCCCAGCCTCACCGGGCTGAAGTTTCCTGTTTACCTTCCAAGGCTTTTCAAGGTGTATTGATGCTGAAGTAAAGATGCCATTTCGTCCAGAAACTCGCTGAAGGGAAGTTGAGGATGTGCCTCACAGGCACATTCAGTGGAGTTTGTCAGTGCCTAGGGAGAAGACAGTAACACACTTTAGTTCATTTGAGCAAATTTTATGTAGTCTCGTTTTTTAAAAATCTTTTTTTTAATCATTGGCAACCCAGTATGGAGGAAAACTTACATAGTCTTTTGCAGATTCTGTGATCTTTTTATCCAAGAAGTCAATAGCCTGTTCTATGAATTGAGTGGGGTGATGACATTCGCTGGTGACTGTTACATCAATTTCTTTCTTAAAGCAGTCCAGTGCTGTAGTAATGCACTTTGGCTGTGGGAGAGAGAGAAAGGTGTTTTAGCTTCCGTTTACTGCCTGACCGACTGAGGCCGACTTGTGGCTGCACACAGAGAAGCCAGCAAATAGAAGCTGTCATAGCTGTGTGGAGCATCAACACCTGGCAGACTCATTTCCTGTACTAGAGAACCTTTACATGTGGTTTATAGAAGCTCAACTAAACCCTGAAGCTTGAGCGTCTTTGATGCTGGGGAGCACCCAATATGCATTTTTGTTGACTTACTCATAAACTGATCAGTCCATCATCATCATGTTTGGTACATACATATACCATATTCCATTGTTACTTGTGGCTTAGTGAAGTTACTGGAAATGCATCATTACATTTTAAAGAACTATACTATATATCTAAAACTTTACAATATGAAATATACCCTTACCTCCACATTTGTTGGAGCATAGAATGTTGAATCTGTTGGCTGTAAGGACAGAAGAAAGCATTGGAGTGTATTAGCAGATACTTCGCAAACTGAGCAGGTAAAAATACTGAACTTGAAATCACTTACACATTGGACACGTGTCCGCAAGAATTCAATAGATGAGTATCCCTTGGGTAGAGACTTTGCTTGACAGCAAGCAGAGAGAGTTACAATCCAAAAGGCAATCCTGATAAAGTGCTCCATCTTCAACTTGAAGGATTGTCAGTTTGATAAGCAGGTTGTTGCAGTTGTAGTGGAGGTGTTGAATTGGTTCATGTGCTGTATTGAATTTATATAGCTTGTGGGGTGGAAAGGGTGGGCTGATCAGTTGTATATAACCTAATGCATACAGCGATGTTTTTCCTTTAGACGACTGTTGGAATTTTTTTTCATGATGCTACTACTACATGGTGAAACCCCTCAAGTGGCCTATTGTAGCACAGCACTTACCTTCAAGTTCTTATGAAACTAGGTTGGCCATCCCTCATTTGTGGTGCAGAGGGTTTTTCTTTCTTTCTGGTTGCTCTACTGAGCAAATGTCATGAACTGACATTGAAGACTTTTTTTTAGTACAAACTAAAATTTGAAAATGCCATTACTTATCAAGTTTGGTTATATTTTTCACAAGATTATTAATCTGCTGTGTAAGCGAGCAGACATGTATAGAGCATATTTAGAACAGAGTTTAGAGGAAGAAGAGGAGAAGAAAAAAATTTGACTGAAATTAAGAAAATAAACTAAATGTGGGCTACATCTGCTTTGGTATTGATCAAACTGACCCTACACGTAATGACATGATCAGTGGATGATACTCACTGATTCCATCATAATTGGTGAAACAACAGTTTCCTCAGTATGGAGGTATAAAAAACCTTTTATTGCCTGACTGGCAAAAATAGCCGAAATTACCAACACTTTTTTACACCAGGTATGTATTTGCACTAAAACAAAAGATCAAGCCTGGGTATACATAAAAAATGTGTGCATTGCCGTGTTATATAAGCATGTCATTTATGGACATGCAGAAATGCCAGTGTTGATATTGTAGGTTTGTTGAGCAACTTAAAGCTATGTGTGTCTCTTTGTTTGCATCTTGGGCATGTTATTCCTACAGAAAGATGATCTATTACTGCATTGGTTTATTAGTTTCCATTCGGAAGTGTCAACTTGGTTGGCTCCTGATTGGTGATTCAGCTGGTGATTCATATACAGTGGTGGCCAAAATTATTAAAACACTGTGCATATTTAAGAGATTTCAGTTGTTTTTGTTGAATTGGCCATTAAAATACCCATAAAAAGAATTAAATATCTACAAAGTCATCATTATGCTCTCTAAAGCATAGCATAGAGCCATCATAAGGAGATTTAGGTCATTTTCCTTACAAAAAACAAGCTAGGCCTATTTCACTGTCAATGTCACACAATCATGTTCCTTCACAGGAGAAGCCAAATTACTTGTCAGGTGTGATTGTGGTTAAATTGATGGTGATGCAAGAGTCTTAAGACAAAGCTGTGTGATTCTTTTGAATGTACAAGGCCCATCCTGCTCATTAAATGATTGGTAACGTCAGAGTTTTGTCACTGAGGCCACACCACCAATTGGTATACATTCAAAGCCTCTAGAAGTAGTCTTGAAACACATATACATATATATAAGGTCGAACCTCTTGTTGTCTCTCCCTCCCCACCAGCCTCCTCCTATTTCTCCTCATTTTGTGTAAAGATAATCGCTTATAGGCCGCTTCATTTTAGGAACATGGTAAAACCATAACGGATTGTTTTGTGTAGTTCTATGCCACTAAGTACACACGTATCACACGCTATGCACTGCGACGTACATACTCGTCAAGCGCAGTGTGTACAGCAACAATCGTTAACGGATCATCATGCAGTAGCATGACTGCGACAGTTTTGCTTGCTAGAGAAGTTCTAAAAGTTAATAAAAGTTAATAAATCACTTGGTTTGTATTTGTATTAGTATTTGACGAGCTGGCATTTTTCCTGTTCTGATGCTATGAATTAAGTAATCGCCGCTTATTTTTTGTGAGGAGTTACTATTTTACATGGGCGAATGTGTTGCTGCTTGAAGACAAAATGATGAATCGCAGTTGTAATCGTTAACATTTTATTTGCAAAATTTCACATATCGTCTACATGGATGTACATCAATTTCATAATAAATAAATATATAAATAACATGAGAACTTCTAGCAGTATTTCTGAATTCTTGCTTAGAGAGAAAAAAAATCACAGTTTAGTTCAGTGTCTTATGTTAAATAGATAAAGATAAAGTAGAGGAAACATCTGTAGAGTCATGTGGATTCGTTGTTAATAGTTGAGCCTTTGGGCAAAGTCTTCCAGGGCTTTCACAAACTCTGCAAATGGCTTAGAGGATCCCTGGTTTTCCCAGTTGCACATCGAAGGGTTTGTCTGGGTCTGAGGAGAGGAGGCTGGTTTAGTATCAAATCTTGCAAAAGATCATTTGCATGACAGTACAACACTGTAAATACTCACAGGTAGAGTGCACAGAGTATCCAGAGCATCCAGAGCATCCAGCGTCTGGTCAACTCGGTTCAATTGACCTCGACAGTTCATTGCTTTGTTTTTCAGCTCATCCTTGAAGTGCTCCAGGGTTGCATTGTGGCACTGTTCCTGTCAGAGACACAGCAATCCTTTGGGTCACACTCAGTTCAGTGATATAAATCAACAAAATTGTTAAGTTAGTGAAAAGTTGAATAGGATTCAGTTGATCTTCTGATTGCAGATGTTGGTATCACCATTTTTTTTAAAGATTGTTTGTGTTTTAGCAATTTTGAGAAAATAAAGATATTCGCCCTGTAGTAGATGACTCTAGAGTTGCTAACAAAATCTTACATGAGAGGGCAGTCTCTTAAAAGAAAAGATTACATGTGCTGATGTAAACAGAAATGTGGACATATTGTAACAGGACAGGTTTGGCTGCTGTAATATGCAGAAGTAGCATCAACATCCTGAATGGTTATTTAACCTGATCTGCATTGATCTCTTACCGTCAAGTCTGTTGGTATAGTGAAGTTCACATTGTCCTGTAACAAGAAAAAGAAAAAAAGTTTTACTATTAGCATTTGCATAAATCGAACCCCTGATTCTTTTCACAAAGTCAGAGACAAATGTATTTCTAAAATAGTTTTTATAGTTTTGTAAAATGTTTGGAATGCCAAGTTGCCTTTTTCTGGGATAACTTACGCAAACAACAGATTGAAGTAGAAGGTTTAAGCCCAGGTGCTTGACGTTGAATCTGCAAGGTTTTCCTTCAGAGTTGTTGCTCTGCCCATCCTTTACAGAGGAGATAGGATTTGCTTGAAGATACCCAATGAAAAAAAACATCCAGAGAGCAATTCTGAAACAATGCTCCATATTGAAGTTTTGAAAAGCTTGAAGCTGCTCCTGCGAAGATGTACAATTGTTCTGATTATCAGTTGCTTGTGGTACCCCCTCTTGCAGATTGGTAATTTATAGGGAACGGCATCAGATGAGTGGGAAGGTAAGGGTAATGGGTCTTGTTGGAACATCTGTTTTTTCCTATTAATCATGCAGCATTTTTTCCCTTATCAACTGCATGGTAAAAACCCAAAGTTAAAAGAAAAAAAAAATCAAGTGGGCACAGAGTAGCTTTTCTAATGGTGATTTCTGAAAATAACTTAAATATAAAAAACGCTTTTTTACATTTGTGGTAATGGTGTACGACAGACTCTTAATGCTTATACTGTAGTTTGGAGATTATTAGGTGTTTTATTGATGTTTACTGTACTTTATTGACTCTGTGCTTTTATAGAGTTTTTATCACTGACAAAATGAGCTGAATGTGAGATGTCAGTGGTTTGGTTTCCTTGTTTCAAAGAGTTTTGTTGGCATTTCCTTAGTTTAACTTGCAACAGCTTGCAAGACCGCAAACATTACCTGTAACATTGGTGTCTTTTTACTTTCGCTTTTCTTTTAAGTTGAGACAGCAATTGATTTCAAATTGATGTTTGACATTGTTAAAGTTTCAAAGTCAGATGTATACAGTATGCATTGCAAAATTAGTACAAAGACACTCCAAATAAATGAACTATACTATACAACAGTGCACTTTTAGATTAATTTGGTTTGGTTGTTGCATTACATTATGATTCTATTATTATTATTATTATTATTATTTTTACATAAACATAGAAAGAACAGTGGTGTGGACAATTAATGGAGCAGCAAGTATTGATACAGACAGAAGCATCACTGGCTGCAAGAAGAGATGTATCTTGAATATGTTGCATAAAACACTAGGCAACTAGACATGAATGAATGAATGGTGTTTCTTACACCTACGGCCTCGTGGGGATTCCCCAAGAGAGTCCCAGGTAACATAGGTAGCTCTGCCAACAACCTCTGCTTATCACACATTGTCACACGGGGCATTGTCGTGAGTTATTCACTATTGCTCAGCCTTGACTGCTTCACTTCGGTTTCAGTTTTGATGGTTCTTTAGGAGTCACCAACAGTAATGAATGTGACAGGATTTTGACGTGAGTGAAGAGGGTGGGGAAATTTCTATCCATGGAATGTGTTGTGGCGTAGGGGCATCCCAGCTGTTTCCATGTCTTACTATGAACATGTCTTTGCCCACACTAAAGATGAACTTTTGTTCTTGCTATGCTTGGGCATCCCCATTTAACCTTTTATTTGACCAGTCAAGAAAGTAAAGTTTACCATGGCCATGATATTCTTAATGCAACGTGCATTTAGTTTTTAATCTTCGTAGTTCATCATTAACCAAACCTGAATACGCTCGCTACACATTGCTACGGATGCAACATTTGAAATCCTGGGTTCGACTGAAATTTGACCCTGTGCAGATTTCCTGTTATGTGCCTTCATGTTCAGTGAGATTCTGTTTCAGGTTTTTTTGATATTTAAAACCACCTCATCTTAAGAGGATTGATGCAGCCTGTTTGCTCCCACTCTGTGCAATATCGTTCCTTTATTATATCCCCTTATTTATATGTTTAATGTTATCGGTAGAGTACAGTATTTTATTATCGTTGCTGATATTTCTTTGTGCTTCTCTTTCTTGTTTTATAACAGTTGTTTTTGGGTTGTCTGTTGGTCCCATTCTCATGAACATGATATCTCAGGAATGCCTTCGGGGAAGTTCTTCAAATGCCTTCAAATTTAACAGATACGAACTTGAAAGTTAGCTGATAAGAATTTCATGGTCAAAAGTCATTGTTGCTTACTAAAACAGAAATTTTCCTCATGGGTCTTCACAATCTGTACACCAAATTATCTATCTATCGTCTATCCTTAGAACCTCAACTCGTATGAGGAGCAGCTCCTTCAAAGTCTTCATTATATTTATATATATATGAGTCTGGATAGACATGGATGTAAACTGCGACATGACAACCTGGTTGGTGGAGGCATACAAGTAGTTTTGTTCTTGTTTCTTTTTATTGTAAACAGCTTTTAGCTACGTTATTTGTATGGAGTTTATCTTTCTCAGTGTTTATCAAATGTGATGTGGTCTCAGAATTGGTTGTAATCTTCGTCATCTACTTTCTCTGACTTGGTCTCATCATAAAAACTTCTTTGTAAGGTTCCATCTTCAACACGTCTCCCACGTGATATTAATGCTTCCGTGAGGTACATGTCTGAGATAGCAGAGATAAAGGCAGAAGTTGACACAAATCACTTGTAGCTCTTTGTTGCATGCCACATTGTATTTCTTCTTTTATGCAAGGTCAAGGGATCAAAAGAACTGAGTCATCGTTGCCACAAGTACACCAACGCCTACAGTAAAACATGTCCACTTTTTGGAGCTTCCTTCTGTACATTTCCATTAGTTGTTTTCTGTTTATTTATCTAAACGAAAGCTACGGATTAACATAATTTCAAATGTCAAGTGTGTAGGTCTTTGTTACACTGATATTTGGCTGTGATTTCACTTCTAACTTAACGTCATCTGCCAAACCAATCTGCAACAAACTAATTATTAATGCTGCTAATGCTGTTTAACCAATTTCATCGTTAGTTATTCAGCCCAACATAATGTCTTCAAATTTCTTGTGTTTTCTTACTAACAGTCCAAATCTCAAACAATGAACAGGAAACTGGAAACTGGAACAGTGATTTTGTGGCATTTTTGCTTTGTAAAAAGACAACAATGAATGATTCGCATAATTGTTGCCATTTGATTTTCTGTCAAGTGACTAATTGATTAATTGCAAAAATTGTCTGTGGCCCTTCGGTGAACTGATATTTTTAACTCAAAATTATTCTAGCTTTGGACAAACTGCCTCTTGCTGACAGCAGAAAATAATTGAAAAGCCATTTGGGTGTGCTTGTTCAGTTTTTTTTTTTCTATCAAGAGACATACAATAATGGATCAAACACTATGCCAAGTGACATGATTTCGTGGCCTTGCATAAGAGGCTTTACAGATTTCCATTTAAGTATGTTCCTATGACGCTTTGTGTGGGGGTGATGCACCTTAATTACACCCTAACCAGAAAATACATTCATGTCCCAAAAACCAAATGCTACTGCTGTCACCATATCGCCAGTCAGAAAGAAAGAAAGAAAGGAAAAGGAAATAAAACGTTTGGTTTTCGTGATAGTAGTGATGTCAGTGGAGACGGTGGAGGTTTGGTTACCACAGGCCACCACAACGTAGTATGTCACCCAGGTAGTAGTTTTGCTGAGCTACTGTATTGCACTTGATTTATCTTATATTAATCTGTCCACGCATCAAGGAGAGGATGCATTGTTCTTTTTTCAGTCATAAAACATTTGGATTCTACATTTTGTGTCATAGGCAGCATAGTGGTGCGGTGGTTAGCACTCTTGCCTCACAGCAAGAAGGTTCCAGGTTCAAATCCTGGTTTGAACCTGGGGTCTTTCTGTGTGGAGTTTGCATGTTCTCCCCATGCTAGCGTGGGTTCTCTCTGGGTACTCCGGCTTCCTCCCACAATCCAAAGACATGCACATTAGGTTAATTGGTGACTCTAAATTGCCTGTAGGTGTGAGAGTGTTTGTCTGTCTCTATATGTTGGCCCTGTGATTGGCTGGCCATTGGCTTTTTTTGGACAGATTTATCACCATCCATTTAGTTAATGTGAGTTGGGGATGTAATTCTAGGTTTGTTTTGTTAAATGGCAATAGCACTAAGATCCTGGAGGGAATAATTTAGGATACAACCTGCAACAAATACAAAAATGTATTTAATGTAGTTTTGGGATGATTACGTGTCATCTTTTTGACTGAAAATTTGTGATCCAGTTTCAGTTTCACATCAGCATGGCATGAAATCAGTAATTAAAACCTCTTGGTAGAATGGGGCTAAACACTGTGCTCTTTGATGCCACAAGTGGTATTTGGGGAAACGAAACCATAGCTCACATGTTCCACCGCAGTTTGACCCGGTCAGGGCAGGTGTTTGGCAAGCAACTAGGACTCGATTGAGCGTTGAGGTGGTGACACGAATTACATTTTAACTCATAATGATTTGGTGTGATTGGTCACAGTCTGGGTCAGTTGGTGTTGACAGTCAGGAGGGAACAGTAACAAAGTAACAGGAGGTTAATTTTCCTATTCCATTTTCATATTCACATGCCCTTTTGTACACTGTTTTGAGTTTTTGGTTGCTATAACAATTCCTCCTGTTCATAATGGCCATTGCTAGGTCTCTTCCTAAAGTGATTTTAGTATCGATGAGGGGGACACAATCCACAGTCCTTGTTATATGTAAAAATGCGGTGTTAATCTGCAGTAAATACAAAGCATCAGAGGAAACATCAACTGTATCCGCCAAAGTCAGAATTTATGAAATTTCCTAAAGACTAAATTTGTTAGATAAATCAAGGGTGGATCTTCCAAAGACTGCCGAAGACATGTAGGTCTCAGCTGAACGTTCGAAAACATTCTAAATCAGATATTATGTGTGAGGTTTCTTAGCTGTGTGGGCTTCAGTGATCTCAAGGTTTTTTCCCAGACTCAGAGAAATGAAGAGGAATCTCTGTATACGTACAGACCTTGTTAACTTGATCTTTATCACATTTATTGGCTATTAGGCATTAGGAGCTTATATAGGGTCTCTAAGGGCCCTGGTCTACCAAATGATTCTCAAAGGATGTCATTTCACAACGCAAGTTGCACTTGAATACTCCAAAAAGCTCTAAACTGACTGGTAGCTCACCTCTGACATGCATACTCGGACATGTCTGCACCAAGGGAAATAAATTTCTTTCATAACGAACATAATTTAGACAGCAGAGAAGGGAACAGTCTTACTTTTGCAGACCTGCTTTTAAAATCAGTTTTTGTTATTTACACATAAAACATCTTATTCATTTTGTGCTGGCCACTGTGAAAACCCCCTTTACCTGACCACACGACCGCACACACCTGTGTGCTGTAAAGTGCAGCTGAAACCACACTGCGATGAAGCTTCCAGCCTCAGCATATGGTTTAATTTCATATTATTTGGTATTTGGTTTAAAGTCATGTTTTAAAGTCCTCTGCCATTCTCAACATGAAGTTAAGGGAATAAAGAATCAGTAAGAGTAAAGCACAGTTTTATTAGCTAAATTAAGGATATATATATATATATAGATAGAGAGATAGAGAGATAGATAGATAGATATACAGCTCTGGAAAAAATTAAGAGACCACTGCAAATTTTTCTGAAATCAGCATCTCTACATGTGTGACTTCCATTCCAGTGTCTGTTGAATTCCAACACAAGCACACCTCACTCATTAGGTGATCACCTGAACCAAATCTTATTTGATGAGGGAAAGTATAAAAAACACTGCTGTGGTCATCACTATCCTCTTGCAATAGGACCCGCTGGATGACAAAATCAGTGCTAGTAGTCCCTCAAAAGTAATTGGAATCACAAAAGTAACTACTGACCATGCCAAAAGTGTTGAAAAGAAAAGTTTTGAGTGAGGAAAAGAAGGGTTCAATTCTGGCTTTACTGACAGAGGGATACAGTGAGCGTCAGGTTGCGTCCATCCTTAAAATTTCTGAGATGGCGGTTCATAAGAACATGGTCAAGCAGCAGACATTGGGGACAACAAAGCTACACACTGGCAGAGGGCGAAAACGACTCTCCACTGACCGAGATGACCGTCAACTCATTCGAATGTCACTCAGCAACCGTAGGATGACATCAAGTGACCTACAAAAAGAATGGTAAATGGCAGCTGGGGTGAAGTGCACGGTGGGAACGGTTCGAAACAGGCTCCTGGGGGCAGGGCTCAAGTCGTGTAAAGCTAGAAAAAAGCCCTTCATCAATGAAAAGCAAAGAAGAGCCAGGTTGAGGTTTGCAAAAGACCATAAGGATTGAACCATAGAGGACTGGAGTAAGGTCATCTTCTCTGATGAGTCCAATTTTCAGCTTTGCCCAACACCTGGTTGTCTAATGGTTAGAGGGAGACCTGGAGAGGCCTACAAGCCACAATGTCTCGCACCCACTGTGAAATTTGGTGGAGGATCGGTGATGATCTGGGAGTGCTTCAGCAAGGCTGGAATCGGGCAGATTCGTCTTTGCGAAGGACGCATGAATCAAGCCACATGCAAGGTTGTCCTGGAATAACACTTGCTTCCTTCTGCTCTGACAATGCTCCCCAACTCTGAGGATTTGTTTTTCCAGCAGGACAATGCTCCATGCCACACAGCTAGGTCAATCAAGGTGTGGATGAAGGACCACCAGATCAAGACCCTGTCACGGCCAGCCCAATCTCCAGACCTGAACCCCATTGAAAACCTCTGGAATGTGATCAAGAGGAAGATGGATGGTCACAAGCCATCAAACAAAGCTGAGCTGCTTGAATTGTTGCGCCAAGAGTGGCATAAAGTCACCCAACAGCAATGTTAAAGACTGGTGGAGAGCATGCCAAGACGCATGAAAGCTGTGATTAAAAATCAGGGTTATTCCACCAAATATTGATTTCTGAACTCTTCCTAAGTTAAAACATTAGTATTGTGTTGTTTAAAAATGAATATGAGCTTGTTTTCTTTGAGGTCTGAAAACACTGCATCTTTTTTTTTGTCATTTTCTGCAAATAAATGCTCTAAATAACAATATTTTTATTTGGAATTTGGGAGAAATGTTGTCAGTAGTTTATAGCATAAAACAAAAATGTTAATTTTACTCAAACACATACCTATAAATAGTAAAATCAGAGAAACTGATAATTTTGCAGTGGTCTCTTAATATGTATGTGTGTGTGTATGTGAATGGCGCAAGTGGGCATGTGTAGTTACTTTTCTGTAAAAGAGGAAGGACAGAAGGAAATGATTGTTCTTTGACATTGTGGGTGTTCCTCTTTTGCAATGGCACAATGTTTAATAGTGACTTATTTTTGCATGACAAAAGCGTGAGCTAAGGTTTATCTAGTGTGTGTCACAGGCTTTGCTCACAGGTATGAGATACATCTGGGAGGAAATTGATGTTTGTTTGCATTGCTGAAATCCCCTTTCATCTGGGAAGTCCACAGTGGTGGTTGTGAGATTGTAGTGAGGACACCTGCTTTAAAACACATTTGCATCAGTCATTGTGAGAGTTGTCAGTGGTATCTGGATTGTCCTGTTGCTGCAGCCTTGTTTGTGTCTTTTGTGGTAGTTTTTGTTTTGCCAGGGAATTTCACCATGTCTGCACCCGTTGTAAAGTGATTGGTAGATTTATTAAAATAAACAGCAAGACCTAATGAAACAATATAAAAAGAACCACAGAGCATGTTTTTAATGAGTCTGTACAGCAAAAGCTGGATTGAAATTTTTTTTTTTTCCAAGTTCCTGCCTAGGCCACATATGATACCCATTACACAGCCTGACACTTACCTCTAACTTGGGGCCCTCTGGTGGTCAGAAAGACCAATTCATGGACAATTCAGGCAAACAAAAACAAAAACTGGTTTTACTTGTGATTCATTCTTCACATGAAAAGTCATCTAACAATCAGATATGACTGCTAATTTGATTTTATCATCTTGAATCATCTGGCATGAAACATTTTGATTACGTCACTTGTACCCTTGTACTGTGTCGTAAGATTTCACATTTCACTTTTGTGCTTTTCCATCAGTTGACAATGTAAAGACAATGTAATGGATATAACGGGAAATCAAGAAACAAAGTAGATCCTAAAAAGAAGATAGATCAATGACAGATTCACAGACAGTACAAGATGAGCAGTAAAAATGTGTGTAGTGACATTTTGATCATTTTCATCCATACTTTGCATTTTTAGGGCAGAGTTTGAGCACAGCTGCCAGCTGCCTTTTGTGTTTTCATCACACAAAGAGTTTATTCAGCAATGGTACTATTTCCATGTTTCTTTTAGGATAATTCATGACAGAATAAAACAATTAACATTTAAACCAGATCTCGGTGGAATGATGATGTTCTACTAGTTGACATTCAGTTTGACAGTAGCATCAAATATCACGGACCCTTCCTTTTTTTTTAAGATTGTAATACAGTAATGTGTACTTCATTTTATCAAAGTACGTTTTTACACTTCAGTACTTTTACTTGAGTACAATGTTCTTGTACTCTGTCCACCACCGGCGGTGAAAATCATGTCTTCACACTTCTGCTGGAAGCTTTTCAATATGTTGTCCTATAAATAAACCAGGCAAACCAAAACTTGTCGTAATATATTTAATATTTTAGAATGGTACAATTATTTCAAAAAACCAATTCCTCCAATAAGGCACTTTACATACACAGTATAAATGTCATTATATTCTCTGAGAATTATAACAAATAAATGAACTTTCTCTTTCAGAAAAAAAGAGGAGAAAAAAGAATTCATGACTGCCAAGTCCACTAGGTGGCGGCAAAGCAGCTTTCATGAGAATACCTTCTTCATAGCTTGTGTGGGTTCACCACCACTATCTAAATAAATAATAAATAAGTTTTAAATATTTAGAAGGCTGTAACATGTTTTTCAGTGTAGTGTCGGCTTTACATTCAGTCCTTGGTCACAAGTAGATCTTCACCTCTTCTCAGTTCATGCTCAGCCTGGTTATGGCCTAGAGAGGGAAAAATTGATATTGAATTTTCACATCAGGCATTATTTCATGGACTTACATCTTTCCAACATCAATGACACGTAGAGCTTTACGTTTTCAGCCACATTTTACTCATGCTACAGTAAAATAAGAGAGAAATAACCTTACCCTTTGAATAAGAGACTCCAGTCTCTTGAAAAATTCCTTGACATTTTCCTTTGGATGTGAGTCGCAATCTTGGCAGGTGGGCTAAAGAAAACAGGCAAACACAAGAGAAATTAACTTACTAATGATCATCTACTGCAAGCACAACACAGACCACGCTCAGCTTTTATAGGACGCAAATATAACGAATTAGGAAATGACCGATGAAGAATTTTCTCTTTACCTTAACATTTCCTGACTTACAGAAGTCCAGACCTCTCTCCTGAAAGGGATGAAAGAAATGTTAGTTTTAATAAATATATAAATGTACTGTACAGCAAACTTGACATTGCACTTGAGATACGCTTTTAGATATGTTTGATAAATCTTTTTACTTACGGTTATGGAACTAGTAAGGCTCCTGTAAAGTTTGTTTGTGCTTTGTGTTCTTTCTGTAGTGTTGAATTGCACCTGAAGATTAGCCCGGAAGCATTGCAGGGCTGACAGACAGCAGCAGTCCTGTTATATGGTGAAAAGGGAAAAAAAAAAAAAAGAATAGTTTTGATTAGAATTTCAATACCACACCAACATGTATTGGTTTTCTTCCTCCAAATTGGTATCTTGAAAAACCAGTTTGGTTCTTTTTTTTTTTTTATATGAAACATGTTAAAGAATAGTACCATAATGAGAACAGATTCATGTCAGTCACGTTAGTGTTGGCGTTACTTGATTTAAATCGGAGGTAAAACTGTACCTTTTATGTTCATTGAATAGGTTTTGGTGAAGTATTTTACAAAAAACTGGAAAATGACTCAAGGACACATGAGAGTTGAACCGTTAAGAACAGGGTGACGCTTTAAAAGTTGTGTTTTTTTTTTGTGATACAATTCTATATGTTTGAGGAAAGAAAGTCCTCCCATCATTGCCATCAAAACGTTTCCAAGAAAGCTGTTTTCTGGTTTCGTGTCATGACTTTTACTTAGATTGAAACCAAAGTTTCCACTATTTTAAAGATACGTTAATGTTCCCAAAGAGCTTAGGACGCTTTTGTCTGAATTGTTTCCCTTCAGAAATCGTACTGAAAGTGTTGATGATATGTTTTTTTCCAAGTGAAACTGTTAACAGCACAAGTATGCTCATGAACCCAGCTAGCTTGGGTCAAATCATGTCATATCTTCTTGATTAGTAGAGAGCTGAACAAGAGAAGCAATAACAGTTTCTTACTGCTATTTATTTTTACATTCCCTATTAATGCGTTTTTGCCTTTGGCAGTCACAAATTGTGGTGTAATGATTTTTATTCTGACCATTAAACTTCGTTTAGTAGCTTCACACCAACCCAGGAATCCTTACATTTGTCTTTTAAGGTTAGCTGTAATTTGCCAATTTTAACAGCAACAGATTGACTCAAATGTTCTGTAGCATGCCAGGAGGCGTTTGTGAGGTGGTGTGAGGAAGTGTCATGGTTTTTGTCTGGTCTAATTACTCATCACATTTTGCTTCAGAGTGCAACAGGAAGCTTTGAGAAAATGCACTGAGCAGGCTCTTGACTTGACTCACTAAAGAGCCTGACAAGAAAGAGGGCTGATCTGAATTTACAAGTAATGCAGTTGAACTTTAATAGGCACTTATTTGAAGTCAAGTGCACTTATATCAGATTGTTATATGGGATTGCGATGGCCACATGAGCATTTCTTAACATAAAGCTAAATGTCGTGTTAATAAGGAAACAGTTTAAATGATTAGAATATTTCTGCAGGTTTATCTAAAAAAAAACACCAATAGTGCTTTGCCAAAACTAGCCACTCTTTGTTCTCTGTAATAATGTAAAACTTAAATCTTTTTACAGTGAAACTTATGAAACATTGAATATGCACTGTTATTACTACTTTTCAAAACGTATTTAATTTTAATAGGTGTCATTTTTTTTACTTAAATGACTCCAAATTAGATGCTCACTTTTAAATTTGCTCTATAAACTGACAAATTATAAACAAATTTAAAAAAAAATGTTGTTAGCTTTGCCTGCTTATGTAGGTGTTGGCTCTAGTGCACAGTATACAGACAACATCCTGGAATTTATTTAATTCTAATTTAAATTTTTTCAAAATTAACCATCATAAATGTGACATTTAAAAAGGACACATATATGTTCAATCTATTTGTAAGGCTGCAAGGTAAGCCTTTAATTTCAAACTTTTACAGCTGATTTTAAATGCTTATTGGCCAACACAGTTTGTGATTTCACACATCATTTGATGTACACCTACAGTACCCGGCACATGGCAATTAGTAACTACAGTAAGTGGGAGAATAACAACAATGAGTAAGCAACCGCAAATATTAAATGTGGCGGTGTCCATACTGTCAACATTATTTTGAATACAAGTTAGTTTGGCTTACCTCGATATTCTGGGGTGGAGTATTCAGCATCTGCCCATTGTGCTGCAAGACACAAACCAACCAAATTAGATTGAGTGATCATAACTGAGACCATACATGGCCAAGGTTGTGAAAAAGTAAACGTAAAGGAACCTACCTGTAGGCTGTTTTTCACAGACTTCAACTGTTTCAGGATTTCGTGTAATTTTCTCATCTTCAGTGACTCGTCACTCCTGTTTGTCGATGTGTTGGCCAGAGAAGAGCAGCAGACTGCAAGAAGGCACAAAACAACCAGCTTCATATTCATTCTCAGTGTCAGCAGCAGGCACCAGATCACCAAAAGACGCTTTTCGAAAGATTTACTGGAAATGCAGACGGTTGTGTCGGTTCCCTTTTTATACTTATCCCTGAGGACACAGGAAAACCACTTGCAGAGACTTGGAAAGCTGCAGAAACTGGTGTATGTGAGTAATGAATTTTCTTTTCCACTGGCAGTCACCACTACGCGATTCGAGAGTGGCGTCAAGACGCGCGTGCGTGGGGCCTATAGATGCAAGTGTGTGAATGTAAACTTGTTTGAGTGCACCCAACAGGAAGCTACAGGACGACGACACTTCCCATTTTCATTTTGAATCAGTGGAGCCGCAGCGAGACCGTGTCATAGGTAGCGTTCGTAGGTGTGGTATTGACAACCTGAATGCATTCACTACATTGCGGCCACCTACACAAACAGACGGAGCCTGTCGCAACAACAGGAAACCCTTTTTAAGTATTAATGTTGAACCACAAGGAGATTTAGGGAGATATAATGTGTGGGAGGAACTCCGCTGCTCCACAACAGCAGAAAAATGCTAGCCATAGGAATGTTAGCCTACTTAATATCTGTTTAATCATTTAGGTTGACACTTCCCTCTTTTCATCTCATTGTTACTCATCAACCAGAACAGGACTTTCTGTGTCCAGTTGCACCGAGAAGCAAACATGTTGGGTGTGTGTAGGAAATGCCCTGGGACAGTACTCCCATGAGTCATTAAGGCCAGTGCTGTCCCCTTTAAAACATGACCACAGATAACTACCAGATACACTGACACCTTAAGCGAAAAGTTCTTGATGAATTAATTAATGATGATTTGGGTTACTTATACATTGTGCATTTGTTAAAAAGGAGAAAAAAAAAAAATCAATCAATACAACCGTGAATTAGATATATTACAAAGTACAAAAGCAATGCATTTATTAGTGCACGTTTATGAGAATCTTTAGTAGAAATAACTGCTTCCATATCGAAAATACATCCACATTTATCAGGTTCCATACATTAGAAATGACACATACACACACACACACACACATTTTAGACGTGTTTATTGCTGCCACATGTAAAAAAAAAAAAAAGCAAATTTCACAAACTTGGTTATTTGTAACAGAGCAAGACATGTGACTTGTTGCTGTTCTCATTGCTGAAGCTGTGAGCACAGACCGTTGATTGGTGTAAATAGTGATGTTACTGTGCTTTACTAGACTCAAACTGTAAGGTAGCATATACAACATGTACTGAACAGACATGATGTAGACAAAATGTCCGCACCCATGTTTTTCTATGTAAGCCCACACTCCGGAGGTGTCTTACTGCATGTCAGCGCGTCAGGATGCTCCGCTGTCCTACTTCTTTGCATCAACACACCTCAACTCACCAGAAAAGCAGCAACTGTTCACATTAGCTCCAGAGATAAGCATGCCTTGACCACTGCACCTGTATTGTACTACTTGTGTACACTGACATGTCCAGTTCCACATTAATCTGCCAAGCAGAGAAAAAAAAAAGCACTCATATTTGTAATTTGTATGTCTTGTATGATTTTTTTTAAAAACTACTTTTTGGAGGCACTACGCTCAAAATCATGCACATCCACTTCCTAAAAATAAACAACACACATACTTAATTGGGATCTCTCCTAAATGCCACTTTGTACCTTTCTTTCCCCCCAACTGTTGGGTTTGTTTTTGCACCCTTTGCAGACGAAAAGTCGAAGTTTTACTCATCATTGATTTTTAGAGTGAAATTTTGGAAGAGGCACGATGAGCGCACGGCTTTGTCTCTATCGCTCAGCCACTTTGACGTGTGTTGCTTCTTGCAGCTGACAAACGGAATCATAGATTCTTTGTTTTTTCAGCGGCAAGACGACTAGAATGTAAAAATCCTTTTTTTAAATTCAGTTACAGTTGAAAGAGTTATGGCTGGCTGTGCATGTCAGCTGCAGATGCGCGTGTACTGCAGCGTGAGTGGCTGTTCCAACTGATAAAATAAAATCAGCATGTTCACAGCTTTTAAAGTCTATTCACATCCCACTTTAATGCATACACAGTCTTTTCATACTTGTGCTAAGAAATAGAAAACCTTTCTCAAATTGAGAAATCACGATTTTCATGTTCTAGAAATTAACAGAAATGTAAATTTGTATGAAAAATTTACTTTCACTTAATATTTCTTCAGTGGTGGTCATCTACTCCAATAAGCATTAGCATTACACATTTTGGAAATTCAAAAGGCATCATATGTTAGTCAGTGTATCCATGTACATAAGTAGCTGACACACTGTACCCTATCAGTATTGGTTCACACACACACATACACACACAATCTTTACATCTGCCTTTAGTCAGCGGGAAGGAAGTGAGAATGAGGCTGAGAGAGAAAACCCCTCTCGTCGGTTCTCTCTCTTCGTCAGCGTAAGGGAAAAGGTGGGTGGGGGCTTCGACTGGCCTGAGAGGTGCATCACCCTCAGACTCCCCTCTTATCAGGAGTCCCTTCTGTGATGCTCATACAGAAAGGAAAATATGTTCTTGGGTAGAACTAAAATTTAGCAGAATTTTCCTCCTCTGGCTGCCATCAAGGAACCCCTCCTAAGCCACCTGTGTGTGTGTGTGTGTGTGTGTGTGTGTGTGTGTGTGTGTGTGTGTGTGTGTGTGAGAGGGCAGTGTCTCAAAATGAAAACTTGTGAAGTTAAAAACAACCTTCTGCACCATAGAAAAGATAAAGTGGAGGAGATATAGATAAAAGTAAAGTGCCCCTTCTAACAGATATCTTTATTAGTGGTTAAACTGATTTACTAATGTTTTCTACAGCAGTTATAGTCCAATTACCAATCACCTTTTGGGTTGCCAGAATGTACCTGATCCTTGTCCATTATGACTCTTGCTTTGTCTTTGTAGCTCTTTAGTTTATCAGGGAGGCCCCATCTATTGACAGTTTGACCATTTTCCTGCAGAACATCTGGACCAAAATACACTAACAGTTTATTGACATTTACTACTTTGAGGTGTCTTACTGAAGGACCAAACATTGTTCTCAACAATGACAAATAACTAATCAATAAGCATTAGTCGTTTTTTATGATAGTAATAGTTAGTCTACATACCCTTTAGAAAATGCTGACTATTTAGAAAATGGATTGTTTTTATGCAATCGTGACTTAAGTTTCACCCCTGTCCTTGTTCTCTCTCTCTTTTTTTTTTTTTTTTTACCAAATGTAGCTAAAAAACCTGCTTTAAAAAAAAGACCTTTCAGGGTGGAGAAATGTTATCACGTACGCCTCATCTGCATTTGACTGTTCAAACTTTTCCATTAAATTTTCTGCAGCGTAGTTATATTGAGGCACGCTTTTGGTGATGACTGAGGCCACTTAAGGGTGAAGACAGCGTCACACAGTGAGAGTTGCACTTTGTGGTCAGCCAGTGTTAAACACAGTGCGAAACGTGTGACTTGAGGTGTGGCTGCTGACAAGAGAATACTGACGGATGGAGGTCAGAAAGTGCGAGAGTAAAAAAATATGAGAATAAGCCTGCTTTCTGCTTTCTAAACATGCCAATGAGCAATCACGCAAAGTTTAAAAGAAAAAAAACGGAGCTTTTTGAATTTATTTGTACTAGTAAATCTTTCTATGGAGCCCCTGAGGCGACATGGACGAGGGAAAAAAAAAAAGTGGGTGAAATAAAAAAAAAACATACTTTTGCGTTCCACTGAGAAGATTTTGAGGTCTTGTGCAATGATTTTGTGAGATATTGCAAACCTTTTTAATTTAGGCAAATGTACCGTCATGAGGACGAGCAAGATGTCTTGGACGATGGTGCTACTTCTAAAAAAAAAAAAAAAAAAAAAAAAAGGCTGAACTTCCTCTGACACCTCTCCCAACCGTTATGTGCGCTCTGATTGATGATTGATTGTTTCCACCTTCAATATGGAAAAATAAGCGACCAATGTCTGTTACTGCTCTCAACGCGAATGTAAGGCCAATTGTCAACAAGACTAAAAGTACAGTTGCATCAATTATATTAGGAATTGAAACATCAGATCGTATCATTACACGGGCAAAATATTTGGTCTGTTTGGAAGAAGCAAGAACCCATTCATAAACTGGGAAATAGCAAATGACCTGGTAGACCACAGAGACCACTGCGCTGGATGACTGGACAATACGTTCATTTGCGTTACTGTCAGACTGATCAGAACAACTCTACTGCATGTTGGCATTGAAATAAAGATCAACCTGTTCCAGAGTCAGGCTTAGGTTTCTCTCTCTCTCTCTCTCTCTCTCTCTCTCTCTCTCTGTCACACACACACACACACACACACACGTACGCACACTTGCGCTTGTCTTGTATCCATTCCCGCTGACGGGACGGACTCACTTGTGGTCCATCAGAACTGGATCTGGACAGCTTCTTTCTTTGGTTGGGTGCTCTTAGTAGCTGGAGGTATTTACTGTCATAAAAAAAAAAAAAAATTGGGCATCTAAGTCGCTGTAATCAGGGAATGATGATGTTGGGTGGCAGACAGCTTACCCGTCATTCTGATTTTATATTTTCTCACTGTTTTCTCTCACTGTTTTATTTCTCATGTCACTCAAAGCATGTGAGAATGTAGTGTATGCATTACAGTCGGGTATGACTGAAAATATGGGACAATTTCAATATGGGACGATCCTGTTATATGAGGGGGACACTGTTTTTTTTTTTTTTTTTTTATCCCTAGACAGGACTTGCCTTCACCATCCACCAACAAAAACAGTTTTGCCAATGGGGCCTGTGGTGGCAACCCTGGCGGCCATGGTGCCGACGGAAGTGCAGTGACAGTGACAGTGAAATGAAAACGTTTACTGAGAGAACGTTAAAGTATTTATCTTTTTATTACCATCTACCATTACCCATCTATTTTTTTCTTTCTTTCCCCATGTCCCCTTAGGGGCTCCGTACCATTCTACTTACAAACCTGAGCACACAAGATTCTTTTTCAATCTGTTACGTGTGTTGGATTACGCAGGAATAAACAACCTCAATTTGAGTCCTTTTGAAGTTTTGTTACAGAACAACGGCGTCTAGACTGCGACTGAAATAAGATAATAAGATCTCCATCATACAGATGTCATACACTTGCGATTAGCATTTTAATAAAATGCCTGGACAGGGCCAGACCTTATTGTATTTTGTTGTTCAGTTTCCCACTATACTGTATTTCACTATTACGTAGCATCTGTTATCACCGCAGATGTCTTAACCACAGCTGTTGCTCATCAATATCATTTTGTTTGGTTTGTTTGACTGTCACTTGGTCATACTGTGATGATTTCATTTTAGTTTTGTTTCTTCATAGTGTGCTTACTGTGCCATCACACTCTTTAAGCCAAGTAACAATGAGAAACTGCCAAGCGCATTGAAATTTGTCCATCGCTGTTATGTGCGTTAGTGACTTGAAAGTCATTTTACTTTTCTTTTTCGAACTCCAGCGAAGGCTAACCAGATGAGATGCTCTGTGTGGCACATAAACCTAAACATTTGTATGTCAAACTATGACACTATCAGACACATTTATTTGGCCCCTGTCTTAATAATGTAGTTTACTTCCTACTCCCACAAGCAGTAGTATGATTTCCTACACTGCGGTCTCCCTTTAGTGAACAGTTTGCATTTCCGGGGCGAGTGGGTGCGAGGTTGAAAGTTTGCATGCAACTCGTGCACATATTGATGTGTTGCAGAACATCTATGTACTCATCTTCTTAATCTTCTTAATATACATACAAGTGAAATCCTCCGTTATTTTGCAACCATTTAGAAAGTTGGGGTGAAGGTGATTTTCAGTGATCTGAGAAAAGAGAGCGTGCTTGATATTACCGTAAGTGCACAGGAAGAGTACGAAGAGGGTGTGGGTGGGGGATCGCCTGTTTTGGTCCTCTTCACCAGCACGGCAGCAGTGATGACACAGCTTGTTTATAATGACTGATTACCTTTTCACTGTCATCATTACAGAATTATTATTACCAGTAGCTACGTTTAAAAAAAAAAACATAGAATTCAGCTCCAGCTGACTGTGTTGTTGGACAAATTCTTTACCATAATCTAAATGAGATGAATTAAACAGAATTAAAAAAAAATGGAAACAATTAAAAGAAGCCTGCAAATGCTGGTGAAAGTTTTATTGGTGATATCAGCCAGTTTCCAACTGTTGGAGGTTATTCTGGATAAAGTCAATCTTTGAGCAGAAAAGTGTGGGGCAAGTGATATTTTGATTCCAACAAGCATGACTGTCAATGGGCGGCTTCTATTACTCAGTGACTTATCAAAGTGATCTGATAAAGCCTGTATTTAATTCTGATCTGATACCCGCAGTTTCTTTTCTGCATCTAAATGGTGTTAAGGTTTGTCTGAATACTGTGAAGAAGTCACTTGAACTCACGACCGATTAACTTTAGGCGAAGGTGAATCTGCCACAACGTAGATTAAATATTGGCAGATAAAGAGGGTCTGATCTGACCTGAAGTCTGATTCCAGTCCTTTTTAAATTTAACAGAGCGAGATGAACTTGTCTGCGTTCCTCGCTGCAATACACATACTGGTTAAGAACACAAAGAAGCAGCTAAAAATCAGCATCGACTGACATGAGGGCTGCTGGTAATCAGATGTCAACTCTTTTACTGTGGTATTTGTGTGGTAATTGTACTATCCACGTCATATATTGACCAAATGATTCATCCAAATACATTCTATAGAACAGTGAAAACGATGCACTTGCATCGGCAGTACTTGCAAGAGGACTGAGATTGCTATTTTTCAAATTGTATTGTTCTCACCGGCCCATACGATCCAAATAAAAGGGTCGAAAGCCAGCTCAACATGATTAGTCTTTGTGATCGAGACAAAAAACAGAGTTGTTTTTTTTTTTTACACTTATCTTTGGATTCTTTGAGAATATGAGCTTTCATATCCTCATGTTTATTAAGTTCTCTTGTCCTTAGCTGTGGAGCATCACCTGACTTAATACTGCAACAATATAGAAATAGCTGAACAGAAGTCCTGAAGTGATCTTCCTCCTTCTGACACCACACATGTTAATTATCGTAAAACACTCAAACACACACACGGTTGTTGAAAAACCTGAAGACAACGAGCTTTTATATCGGTTGTCTTTACATACATGTCTTTGAACTTGTGTAACAAAAACCTGTTTGGTCTTTACTTCCTCCTTTCAGCCAAACCTGATCTACTCAGTGTTTAGAGGTGATAAGTGGAGGGGTGGAAACAGGTCTGTCCAAACAGGTCGGGCATTTAAGTGTGAGGTGCGTAATAGAGTCAGGTGTGCAACAGCAATTAACGGAAAAAAACAAACCTGAAAAAAAAGTGGTGAGGGCTATAGGAATAGAAATAGAAACACTTTCAGCTGATGCTATCACTTGCACTCACAGCAGAAAGTTTGTCTTTTAGCACTGTGGTTACAGAGGTTAAAGATTGGAATAAAAAGATGCTAACAAAGCATTCTAACAGACCGTTTGTGACTGTCACATGTGGCACAATAAAAAAAAAAATAAATCAGTGAATGAAATGTAGATTCAATAGTGAATTGATTATAGTATATTTTAATTATATACCACATTAAGTAAACAACCGGCTTCCTTATCACACTCTAACAAATTAGAAGATAGAAACTTGTTAAAGGTTAAATTCTAAACAGCTATGTTTGGATGTCTGATAATCCATAAATTACACATAAAAGCTATTTCACAAATACACTTTAAGTTAGAGAGCAAACATACCACTGACGCAGTCACTCTGCTTCTTCTAGGCGCAATGACGGTTATTTGTCTTCATCTTGTCTTACTAAAAGGGGGCTCGTGATAATAGGTTGCCTACATAATGGTGACACATTCCTGACCTTTAAGAGTTAATAAAATAATCATCTTTTACCAGCAGCGACCAGACTTGCGGCGCTTTGTTGTTTTGGAAATTCATCATTTTATGGGCAAATTAGCAGCAGTGGCGGAGCAGTGGGAGTATTGAACAGACTGTGCGATGTGAACACTGATAAACCACAACAGAAGGGGAATAACACTCCGCTGAGGGGCTGTTAGGATATTAAAGGCCACAAAACTGCTGCTGCAGAAAAACATCAACTCCAATTGGAAAGTTTTGTTCTAAAATCAAACATCCACTGTGTGAACAGCACCTACTCTTCCAAAATGACTGCTCCTAACCCTAACCCTAACCCTCCTTTGTAATAAAGTAATGCATTTTTCATATAAACTTCTAAGGCTTTGAAATACCAGTGAATTATCAGGATCCTCTCAAACTTAATAGTTGTGATTTTTGGATGAAAGCTGTTGAAATCCACGAAAACGTGTAACTTAACACTAAATCAACACTTACTGACAAAGTGATTGAAGGTTAGTTTGTGACGGGGAGTCCCTCAAAGAGCTTTAAGAGGGCGTCTTTTTTTTCCTGAATATCAGGACATAATTCATTAAGGTGCCAATTCATAACAGTCTGTGTCCACTCAAAGTGAGCGTCAGCACTGTTTTCCTGCTCTGCCGTGTGGTCTACTTTGAACTCCTCGAAGGTGGATGGATTTTAGTCATAGGTGGGTTACATGAAGTGAACCTTTGAAATATTGGCCTCGTGATTTGGATCATTTATGCCACTTCCAAGTTTCAGCTCAACAGAAATACGTCGAGAAAGGAATTCACATAAATTCCACATTCTGGCACTCTAGTTTTGTTCACAATGAAGAGAAGTCTTTAGTAAAACAGCAGACATGCAGCCAGGCCTATAGATGTTTCTTAGGTTTAAGAAAATACTTGTTCAAGTCACATGTTCAAGAATAAAAAGTATTATCATTAAGTATCATTAACAACTTTGAGGAACTAGTCTGCTAAAGTTAAGATTTTGGAAATCTACGTTTCTTTGAATGTGCTCATATTTCTTTTTTTTTTATGCTATCAATCATTTTACATATGGAATATTTTTCTAAAAACGGATATCTCATTTCAGGACAAAACTTTCATACTTTCCACCTGATGTTCCTTCGCTGTCTAGAACAGGTTATCACAACTTTCACAATCAGTGGCAAGCATCCTCAAAATAATAAACAGCCGTCTGACGGTTCGGAAAAACACGTCACTGCAGTATCCTGTTTATTTTAAAAAGGTATGTCGTTTAGGCCAAAACCAGACTTCCGCTGTATATTACAATTAATCAGCAGGAGCATCTTTCCTACAAGATGATCACAACGTGTAGGTAAGACAGCGTCGTACTGCATCTTGAGAGTGAGAGTGACTTTTACTCAGCCACTCATCTCATGTTCACACTCGTCATTTCAGCCTACAGTAACAACACCTCTGGTTTAGTGAACGTCGGCTTAGTCATATGACTTTCACTGTATGTTATCCTGCATCTGACCATGTCAATGGTCAATGGCGGCACAAAACAGGATACTGCAGTGACGTGTTTTTCCGAGCCGTCAGACGGCTGTCTATTATTCTGAGGATGCTTGCCACCGATTGCGAAAGTGAAGGAACATCAGGTGGAAAGTGGAAAGTTTTGTGCTTTATTTTGACCATTGACATGGTCACATGCAGTGCATGACACTGCAGCGCAAAACAGGTACTAAAGATTTACTTCACTGAGATTTTAGAAACTACAGCACTAGTATTTTCACAGTTACTGCCCAAAGTTTGATGTAAGAGATATTATAACCCACTGTGAATCTAAAGAAGCATGTTTTGATTGGAAACACTGCATGTTTATATGCAATGTAAGTACAATAGTGATGCTGACAAACTAAGGTATATGTAGAAGTAACAGGCAAATCAACTAGGATGAAATATATTTATTTTTGTTGTAGAAAAATCTCTGCAAACAAAGCATGTTAAAATATTTATTTACACACTTAACAAATCTGCCCCAAAAAGCTACTGTATAAACTGTAATGGTGAATCTTAAAAAGGGTCCCAGATCAAGACTGTAACACACTCAGCAGGCTCAGTAAAGGTTGGTCTTCCTCATTATCCTCAAGAACTCCTGCTCGCTGACCTCGCCGTCTCCATCTCGGTCCGCCTCATCAATCATTTCCTAAAAGGATAAGAAACAATGTCTACTGCAGTATCGAAAAAGTTACGAGTGAATCCAGCACTGAAAGCTACGCATCATCATACGTGACGGGCCGGAAAAACCCTCATTCTCACTTGGACTGGCAACATGCGTCGTGCAGGGTATCTCGGGGCCCAAGTTCCTTAGGAGGAACCAGCCTCAAGTAACAACAATGTGGTATTTTACGTGTCACGTGTAGGAACATAACTGTATGGGGAAGTGCGAATAGAGAGAGAGAGAAAAGTATCGGTGTTGTTTTATGCTAAGGCTGAGTATAATATATAAGGCCATGTAATGAGCCATGCACTATTAAAGGATAATAAACCTGGGCCCTGTTTTTTCATATTCTAGGTTGGAAATGACTGATAGGTAATAAACTTTTGGAATCAGAAACAGCCATTGTATTGCGCTACTCAAACCCGCCAAAAACAAGTGACAAAAACAGTGACTTTGCCTCTCAGAACACGGGAGTTGGATTCATCAAACATTGTGTTGAATCCAAACTAACACAAATGACTGATTTTGTCTGGTGGCTTTGAAATGAGCCATCTAACGGCCATTTCTGGTTGAATAGAAAGGATCTTACAGGTCTATCTCTGAAGGGATCCTTTCCATAATTTTGTCGGACACTGAATTACTATCTGAGTCTGCCAATGGCAAAAACAAGCACCGTTAATGGACGTACTTTGATTGGACTCAATTGCCTCGAAGGATTACATTGCAGCCTGTTCACCACCTGTTCTTGGCCACCAGGTGGTTCACAATCAGTGGACAAACATGGACAAAAATGTGTTCTTGCACATACTGAACCATATTCCTTATAAAAGAATGTGAAAAATACCTAGTGCATGCATTCTGTGCAAAGGTAGAATAACGGAAACTAGTATTTTACTTAAACTACTCTCTATTATCAAACATACCGGGGAGTTTATTTTCATCAGAGCAGTCTAAGGAAAATAAACTCTCCAGGTTAAACATTTGCCACAGATTAAGAAATGACTTGTGATGCTCATGATTGTGAAGGGTAGGGACAAAAACAACTAAATATACATGTAAAATATGGGAAACACTGAATGTCATCAGAGACTACAGTACCTTTAATTCTTCATCTGTGAGAGTTTCACCCAGCTCCTTAGCAACTCTCTTGAGATTTTTGAATGAGATTTTTCCCGTGCAGTCATCATCGAATAGCCGAAAAGCTTTCAGAATCTCTTCTTTGGTGTCCTTTTCTGTCTATTAACAATGAAACACAAAACGATTGACACATTACAACTAGGGTTTGCACAACCCGCATCTTACTAAAAATGCATTCTTCAAAAATGTAGGGTATTTTAGACCAATGGTATCTCTCCATGTTTAAACACTACGTCTAACACTGGATCTTTCTGCGAAAGATTAGGGATACTGTTGTTTTAACAGCAACTTCCAACCAAAAGTGATGAGATGCCAGACACAGATTTGTGCCTTTAGAGGTTGTTAAACCGAATCTCTCAGGGGCTAGAAATGTGGTTTTCAATTTGTAAGACATTAAGGGTTTTTCTGCATACAGCGTTTGTATAACACTCACCATTTTCAGTGACATCATACTGATAAAGTCGTTGAAGTCAATTGTTCCAGAGCCCTCTTTATCAATGTCTGCAATCATCTTCTTGATTTCTTCTTTCTTTGGTTCAAACCCAAGAGCTCTCATGGCAACCTGTTGCGGAAATATGTGTTATCAGGGTATTTGTTAACACTGCTAGTTTATACATACACTTGAACTGACCAGAGGCATACCAAACAAGGAACTGACCTTCAGCTCCTTCACGTCTATTGTTCCACTGCCATCTGTATCAAAGAGATCAAAAGCCTCCTTAATTTCTTGCCTTTGCTCCTCAGTCAGGTCGATTTTGGGACCTGTTTTTTTCCTTTGACCGGCAGAAGAAGCTGGTTTTCGGTAACCTGAAGCCTGACAAAGGATACAAGGTAGTCACTTAGCAGGTGCAGCAGAGAGGGACCTGACAGGTGGTGTGTGTGTGTGTGTGTGTGTGTGTGTGGTTTTTTTTACGTTTTAATCAACTGTAACGAACATGCTAGCTAACGTTAGCTTCCACGACACCAAACGCGTTTTTTAAACTGCGCGCCAGCTTTTCACGATAAGTCCCGTAAGCTTTGTAAAAAGTTAACACAGCGTACATTTCATACATGACAATACTTTGAAGGTTTACCATTTAAATTTGTGATTCAGCCGGGAAAGTTTCAGCGGTGTGTCTGATAATCGGATGTCAACAAAACAAGCAGCAACGGCCCTACTGTTTTCTGCCAAATGACGTGAGAGACAGCCAATGGAAGCCGCGAGCGTACCGTGACGCAACCGTAGTAGCCAATTGCAAAACGCAATGGGCGGGCTATAAGTGTATCCGCCAATGGTTGAGATCGTTTCTTGTCTCCAAGCAACCACGACACAAATACGCATGCGCAATGCTTAATCGTTGGAGCCGTGGCAGTGGGAGCAGATGCAACTGTCATACATGATAAAATGAAGGTAACATTATACTCTTTATGGTTAGGTAAAGTTTGTTTTGCATCATTTGGAGACACCCCTGTGGTTTTAGTTGACTGTTGCCTCATTATGGACCGGCAGAATTTAGAGGCAAATTTTTAGAGGCAAATTTTTATCTGAACACATGAACGTTAGCTTGCTAGCTTGCCTGTGTGGTTTATGGGCTAATTGCAAGCCTGTTGAGCTGCATCTCTCACCTCTCTATTACTGTTGCGTTTTTTTATATGACAATGCACCATATTTTATCAGCTGGTCACATGTTTTTGTATGTAACATCTGAATCTGTATCGTAACTTGTTACTTAAAGCTGTCAGATGATGTTGAACTAAAAAGTACCATTACAGTATGTGGCTGAAATGGAACACAAACCATCTTTACTTGGTAAAAGATTAACAAAATTAAAACAAATTCTTGTCTTTCTGCAATTCAGGCATCTCACGCAATGCTGGGAAGTACAATTATAAACAATCGACAACATGTTGGACTGCAGAGGCTCTCAGCGCTGGCAGGACTCATACATTCCTCTTTGGGTCCCAATAAAAAGTACAAGTTTATCCAAGATGACACGAGTGGGGAGTCCACTCTTGTATGCTCGTGTTTCCGAATCTTCGAGAACCTGGAGCTGACCTGCGCTGTGGGCCAGCTGGTTTACGAGACCATTCAATCCCATCAGAAGGTCTATCATACGGGGTCAGGATGCCTGCTGTTTTTTGCAGGAGTGTGGAGTCGTGCTGCTCTGGAGTGCATTCAGAAAGGAATTTCAGTAGCACACATTATCTCAGCTATGTCTGAAGGGATGGATATATGCTTGGATGTTTGCAGGAAATGCAGCATCTTGACTGAGGGTCTAAGTGGGGAGCAATCACAGGGGTGCACCGCAATGTCACATGGTTTAGGACTTCAACTGTCAAAGAAAGTCATTGTGGGGGCTTCACGGGCATCAAACCACCTGCAGGGGACAACAGAAGTTGTTCAGAAGACTCTAAATGCCACTGGACACAGGAAACTAAAGCTCAGCAGACATTTTTGTGAGGCCAAGTCTGAAAATGTCTCCACAGTACCGAAGCTTCCTGACATTCCACATATTGGTCAGGGATTGAGCCACGGTTGTATCGATGCAATGAATTTAGTACTCGAAGCCAGCCGAATACAGTCCAAAAATAATCAGAAAGATGTCAGCTGTTCCATATTTGATGTTACTAAAGTGGTGACTTGTGTGCTACCTGGTTTACCAGAGGACCATGCGTGTGTTTTACCAGGCTGTATTGTTCTGTTATCTGCTGAACAGGCTTCAGTTGCGTATCACTTAAAAGAACAGCACCTGAATGTCGCTCTGCTCAATGGAGACTTATCAAATACCTATCGCCATCTTGGCTTTAACAGGCCAACAGGTATAAAGTCCATCAGTGACGGGTCAGATTTGTCAAGTTCAAGCAAAGAGGAGGAGTGGCTACAAAAGGTTGTGACGCTCCTGTTGAACCTGGAAGTGAACCTGATTCTGGTCAGCGGGCTTGTTAGTGAGAAAGTGATTGAACGCTGTTGTAGACATCATATACTTGTGGTGGAAAAAGTCAAGGCTTCTGTTTTGAAGGCATTTGCTAATGCAACAGGGGCTGTCCTAGTGACGTATGCCACACAGTTGAGTAAGCATTGTGTTGGCAGAGGGCTGAGAGTTGGGATATGGAGGGACCTCAGTGGCCATGACGGGAAGCCTTCGACAACTGTGAATATTTCCACTGGTGGGAACAGCGACTTGGTCACAGTGATCCTCACTAGCTGCGTACATGGCAAGCTGCAGGCCCTGGAGGATCAGTTTTGGGCATGTGCTTATCGTTTACACCACGTGCTGAAAGACAAAGCCCTCCTTCCTGGAGCTGGAGTGACAGAGATGCTTTGTGTTCATCACCTTCAAAAGCAAGCGGAGCACCATGTCAAGCATTGTAGAGAGAGAAATGGCGACCTTGTCCAAAACACCAAAGCGGGAGCAGCAGCTAACCCTTACAGGGGTGTAGTGTTGCACCTCATGGCAGATGGTTTAATAGATTACATATCCACTGTAATGGTTAACACAGGAAGGCTTTCAAAGATCAGAGCCAGGACTGCAGTGAGCCAACAACTGCAGGACTATAATGAAAGTCTAGGCATTGCTGCAAAGTTCCCACAACTTCTCCTGGAAGGCGAACTAGAGGGTGGATCAGTTTCTTCCCCCTTGAAGTCCAGTGAAGTACCAGCAGTTAAGATCTATGATAATCTGAGTGTGAAGCAGGAAGCATGGAGGAAAGCCTTAGATCTGGTTTTCCTGGTCCTACAGGCTGATGCAGAGGTCACCACAAGCTGTGGCCAAAATACTGACTGCACACAGGAAAATCTGATGATGTTATGAGATTCATGCAGAATCTTGGGAGAATGATTTGACTTCATAACTCTCCAAATCTTATTTTTTGTAAGTTTCTGTTGTTTATTTTGACTGCAAACATGTTTACATGTAAAATTAAGTGTTTTTTTATGACATGTACAGTGTGAAAATAGAATAAAGTGTTTTTATATTCTTCCTTTTTTTTTTTTGTCATCAATCAGACAAAGAAGTGTTTTAGTACCTATTTTCTACCATGTGGGGGAGACAGATGATTATATGACACTAAGGTGTATGTGACTCTCATCTAAAGTGATTTTGGAATAAGTGATAATAATAAGTGATAATGGAAAGCCACGACAAATGAGCATAGTGTGTTTAAAAAATACATATTCTGTCTGTAATGATATACTGTATATATTTACATTTAGATTTTAGTTAGCGTGTCTAAGGTGCTGCGTACTATTCTTATAGGGCCTAAAGCTCAGTTTATTTATTTTTTCATTAACCAAGTCTGATTTAGCTGACACCGCTTCAGCATGACCTTATGCACACCTTCATGCTCCGTTCAGCCAGGGAAAACAAATGGTACACGTCCAAAATCACAATTCAATTTCCCTCTCATGGAGCATGGGAGGAATTTTGTTGCGCCAGTATGTCCTTTAAGTCTCGCTAAGTACACTTCCTTTACGATATTTGCCCGTGCTTCCTTATGCGTCTCCAGGTTGGCCAGAGAGAGAACGCCTCCAGAAAGATCAAATGTTTTTGGCTAAGTCTCATTAGACCCTGCCCTTTTTTTAAAAAAGTGAACTAAGGCTAAGTACAAGTTCCACAGGTTGTTTTAGTTAGTCTAGAAACCTTATTTTTAGCTTACATTTCCCCTTCCTACATGATCATTGAAAGGTCACAGGAATACTACCAAGCCACCAGACTCTGAAGCCTAAAATTCATTTAAAGTTCATTGAGATTCATCCAGGGATTTTTGGCTTATCTAACAATACTTTTGAATAAATGTAAAGACATGAAAGGACATCAATTGAAAATGTTCCCTGCAGTCTGAAAAACTTACATTAAAAAGACTGCTTAGAATAATGGAAAGATGGAGTCAGTTGCGACGACATGTGAGACCTTTCATTTCCTCTGAGATCAGCGAGCGAGCGCCTTGTCGCATTCCAAAGATAGTTGAGTGGAATAAAAATGTTACGAAGGCTCTACATTGGGGCATTAACAACTTTGACTCACGCATCACTCAGCAGTGGTTTGGCCTTGAGAGGGTGGGATATGACATAACATAACAAACACAACATGGACACCACAACAATCGGTGAAACATCTGAGAGTTCAGGCGTCGTCCACGTTTCACTGTCTGTGAGGAAACCTTAGACTGCTGCGTGCACACGTTCAGAGATTACCTGTTAATTTCATTTTGGGCATGCCACCATATTGCGTGTAAATTCTCTACAACAATTCTAATTGCAAAATTAGATGACTGATTAAATGACTGAGACCCATATCGCTAATTACAATATTCGCGCAATGTGAATGTGATGGGTCATTATCAGTCAAACCCTGAAAAGGCCTCGACAAGCATTCACATGCTCCATTTTTAGTCCAATGGCTGTCTTGTCTTTTTGGATTCTGACATCTTGAAAAGGTGAATTCCCAGCACGGTGGTTTGTGACAAGACTTAGTCTGCTCAACACATTGCTCCTCATTGTTTTGTGTGTTGAAATGTTCCAAAGAAGACAGAAGCATACCGTGAATGTCAGAGGATTAAGTTTGTGATTGAAAAGGTTGCTAGTTTGATGTAAAGCCTGTCTGTGGAAGGTGTATCAATAATCCATTTTTGCTGCCCTCTAATGAGAAGAAGGCACATGTGTGAATGGGTCTCTAATGGTATATTTGGCACACTTCCTTTGTGACGAAACTCACTCTGCATTAATATTGGATAAACTGTCCCGTCTTTTTGGAGAGTTCTTGACTCATATGCGTGTACAGTCCCAGGAAATGCATCCTAAGGATGTCCAAAACCATCTGAACCCTTCCTGTGGTTGGATCCCATTCTGACTACAAGTCTTACAACTGTTCAAGTCTCCAGCCTTAGTCACTCAAATGGCCTGGCTGGATGTAAGATGCTTCTCGGACCAGTCACTGGCCAGTTTCGTGGGGGGGGGCAGTCACCAACATGACGTCAACCAAGAGCACAGCTGACTTTCTTCTGATCCAGCACGAGTTTCAGATGTGGTTACCTTTACCCAGAAGTCCAGACCAGTACATGGCTATTTTGACAAATCGATGGCCTTGTTGGTCCCAGAATGAAAACAGAAACAAACTTTGCACGAACTTCCATCACTTATCCTCCACTCAGCTGTTTCTGAGGAAGCTGAGAATAGCAATTAAAATCATCCATTCATGTTGTAGGCTTTTTCATCGAGGTCTGCTGGCGCTTCTACTTAACATTTTTATTTCATACCTATGAATAGCGCTGAGTGATTCACTAAAAAGTTGGCTGTGTCTGCTTTCTTTTTACGCCTCTCATTTCTTGCTCTTGAACAGACTTGGATGAATGAAAACACTGGTTCTGTTCACATGCTTGCCGCTGCTCTTGGCGCCCTGAAGGGTCTCAGTGGCACAGTCCAAGTTGCACGTCCCCCTCCTTGCCCTCCTCTTCTCTCTCGCCTTCCTCTGGGTTGGTTGGTTAAATCAGTGAGCATTAGTGGGCGTGTGTGTGTGTGTGTGTGGTGTGTGTGTGTGTTGGTTCTCCAAGGGCGCATGCGAACTGAGGCCCAAAAGGGAAAGCCTTCCACACAGATCTAAGCCAGCTGCCCTGATTTAAACACTTCATTGCAAGACGAGTGGACGAGAGGGGGAATCCATGCATCCCCGCTACCGCTGAGCTCAAAGTACCCTGGCAAGGCAGCTGCCAGGTCTACAAACAACAGACTAGCAGCTACAAATGGTAGATTTAGACGTTTGCTGTTAGGTAGAAGCGTTTAGTAGCCCTACTGCCGCAGATTCTCAGGACTCAAAGGGCACTTGCTGCCCTGAGAGGGGGGTGTTCAAGCAAACTGACCTCTGGGGTTAAGTAGAATCAGTTTGTGTGAAGCTCTGTGGAGAAGGGGAGGAGGGAACAGGCAGGAGTTAGTGGGAGGCCACAGTGGGGCTCCTGCATTACTCAAGAAGGAGACGAAGCAGTCGCCGGGAAGCGGGGAAAGAGGAGGAGATGGCCACGGGAGAAATCACAACACTTCCCTCCACACCTGAAGACGGCGGCAGCGGCGGCTTTCCTCCTGGGAGCTTCAAGGATCCCAAAAGGCTGTACTGTAAAAACGGGGGCTTCTTCTTGAGGATAAAGTCTGACGGGGGAGTGGATGGAATCCGGGAGAAGAACGACCCCCACAGTAAGTGCTTCCATGTCCCCTTCTCCTTGATTTGCACAGCACACAAAGCTTCTTTATGTCCTTTTTAATATGCAACAGGGAAGTAAGAGTGAAGCTAAAAAACATCATGGAGGAATTTTCCAGCTTACTGAGGCTTATTCTCCACTTGTAAACACTGAAATGTGTGAAGGTCGACTTCTGGAAAGTATAATAACTCCAGTTCAAGAGAAGTACACCTTCGTTCGTTTGTTGATCAGTGGGGACTTTGATGGAATATGCGTTGTGTTTTTTAGTAAATGTAAATCACAATGCTGAGTCACAGCCATTCACACCGCTCACTGTGTGGTTTACGTCACACAAGACAGCACAACATGGAGTTAAAAGTCAGGAGAAGTGAATTCCTAAGAGGATTCCTGAGGAGGTGCCAGTGTTTGAGGTCAATGAATTTATGCCAGGATTAAACCTCGAAATGATACTTTTACTACACAATATAATAAAATATATTCTTACCTCTAATGTTCTTCTTTAAGTTGGCAACTATTAAAGTGGAAATGTTAATGTGCTTGTTTGGCGTGGACAACTGTGATATCCCTGGGTGCCTCTGTATCGCTGATTACTTTTAAGTATGTGTCCTAAGTTGCATTAGTAAGCGGGAGGGGAGGGAGGGAGAACATGAAATTAGGGTTTTTTTTTATGAGGAAAACACGTTGGGGAGTGTATTTCCGAGGCATTACAAGCAGAATTGCCAAAACAAATCCCTCATATGGAACCAATTCAAGGGGTAACTTATTTGTGAAATAAACCGAGAGAGTGATGCGGCTATTCTGGATATCAAAAGGTCAGTATCATGAGTTCAGAAAGGAGCACATCCAGAGTGAGTCATACAGCAGGAACCGGTATTAATCATTTAGCTTTGTAACCATAATGGTTTCTTTACGGTTAATGTGTCCTGAGCTGTGCTTCATCAATGGTTCTTTTGTTAAGGCTGCAATAGTCCTGCCAGTGTTTTGGATAACCAAACGTACCTGCCAGTTAGAATGGGAACTGTAAGTGAAAAAGGTTACCCATTTCATCCAATGAGCCTCATGATTCTCACATGTAATTCACTGAGGACAATAATGCCCATTTACATGGCCACAAATTGTTGCCCTTGCATCAGCGACCTGCGTGGTTGTAGGACCACACTCTGGCTGAGGTAGTCACAACACTGAATACACCACAGCAAACTAATGTAATTATACATATTTCCAGGGAAGAATGCTTCTTTGATCTATGACATGAATCATCCAGGCAGCTAGCATAACCGTAGACAGATGTGGATCTATCCGAAGTCTTAATGTGGATTAATTCTGGACAGATCCCCTGATTTACCTTAAGGGGCCCCTGCTTCCTTTTTGGTGGTTGGGCTTCATGCAAAATATGCCTTATTGGCTAGTAGCATTGTCTACAAAAACAAATGGAGATACATCTGTGAGGAGGCTGTCATCCACTGCTCCACAGTGTAATGCCACTGTTTAGTGGCTCATGTGAGTTAGCTTTATTGTTACCAGTGGCACGAACGGTTTTCATTCATTTAAAGCAAAGAACATGTCGGCGTAGGCCAGTGTTAGACAAAACATTGCGGAAAACCACAATAAAAAACATCAAGCTTTTCCTTCCTTAAAACTACGGCAGTATGGAGCTTTTTAGCTTTAAAGATTTTATATTGAAATGACTCACATGGCATTTTTAATGTGATTAGTGTTTTTAAAGCAGCTGCCCCTGTTGCACAGGAGTAATGTCAGATCACATAAAACACTGATTAGTTTTTCACTGAAATTTAGTAGGAATTATGGGTGCTTTAACTTTTCATAAAATGGATGTATTAAACACAGCACTTTATTTTTTCCTATTTATTAAACATCCTACAAGCAAACTAGAAATGATTCCTGTTTTTGCCATCTTTTTCCTCAGTAAAGCTTCAACTCCAGGCGACCTCAGTCGGGGAGGTGGTCATCAAAGGAGTTTGTGCGAACCGCTATCTGGCCATGAACAGAGACGGACGACTGTTTGGAGCGGTGAGTGAGTGGGATTACCATGTTTTCATTATCAAGATTTGTATCGTTTCTTTAAAGAGTTTTCAGATGGCTGTAAAGGCAAGGTGAAATAATCAAATGGCACTTTGTCTTTTCTGGTTGGATAAAAAGTAAACTGATCCCAATGTGCTGCCACAAGCAGCATTTAGGTTCCAATATTTTTGGAAACCAAATATTTACCAGCTGCCCAACGAGCAATCCTCCTTCAGCGAAGGGAAGTAATTAGGTTAACACTCCTTTGTCATAGTCAGCACTTAGTAAGGAACAGCTGGATTGGGCAAAGTCACAATGATTTTGTTATAGATGTTTGAGATTCAGATACAAAAAACAGTTTGGTATCCATGCTTGTCCATTTGTTTTGATCATAATTTGGATCCAACTGAGGCGTCTCCACCAATGCCAATCAGTTCGACCATTTGTCTTTCTTTTTCCGTCCTTGAGTCTCGTCCTCGGTGTTAGTAAAGAAAAGCAAGCAGTGATGGGTACTCTTGTATTTGAAGGCTTTTATTTTGAATTTTTGAGGATACCCTGTTACAACGTGACAGTCAAGGTTGGTCTGAGAGACCAGCGATTGAGTGGTGCATAGGACACATGAAGGAAGTTTACTGTCCAGACATGGTGACGCTTATTAATTAGAAGAGTTTTGACAGTGCGAGGAAACAGAAATGATGGAGAGGCTTCAAATGTATGAACGAAGATTTAAGCAGGAAAAGACAGAAAGCCATCAGCAATAGAATAGAGGTCAGAGAAAAGACCTTCCTTAATGAACTTTAGCTAAAGGTTCATCATTAGATCCATGTAGCCCGGTTTCTTTCTATCCTGCAGCAGAACATCTGAAGACCAGCACCAATTTGGCAGCTGGTCTGTTGCCACAGTGTTGTTGCGAACGGCCGCAGTGGAAGTGTGAAGAGTTGGTGACTGATGTGGTCTGGTGGTTGTCAAGGCTTGTCCACAGTCCGTGTAATTAGCAAGAGGCATTTCCTCTTAATGAGAAGTTACAAGAGCTGCCACCCAAGGTGTCTCTTTACTCTTTGTACTATTCTTACTTGTGAGTTGGAAAAACAAAACACAAGATATTAACTCTTGTCTTATTACCATTTGCTGGGTGAAAAAAGGACAGTTAGTATATTGACTAAAGTGACGATTAAGATTTGACGTCTCTAGTCTAGTCTTGCACCTGTTTTACCTAGAAGCAGAAGTCACCTGCTATGTCTTAGGTCTCGACTGATATATTTTTGCTCACATAACTGACAAATACTGACTACTTATTTATAAATCAACACAGATATTTGTTCTAATGATAAGATCTATTCAAGATTGGGCCAATTTTCAGTAGTTATTCCACCCTAAACCTTTAACACAGTGACATTCCTGAATAATATTTTTCATTAATTTAAAATAATGCATAACTGATTTGAAATAAAAACAAATACAGGATACAACAATTAGTTGAACCTCTCTCTGTATATGTACTGTACATCCAGGCTATATTTAGGCTTGTACTAGCATCAGATGCCAATGGTATAGGTCTTATATAGTCGAAAAGACACCTCCACTGCTGTTATCCTTGTTGCACATTTTTAGTGTTGCTGTATTATGGTCTGTTGAAAGCTGCCTCGTCTTCTGGCTGTGCAGGCACGGTCGACTAAAAGCAGACACTAAAACAAACGCCTCTTGTTGGACAGGGTGCAGGGAGTTAACGCCCAGCAAGATTTTGGCCAGACGTTCAGCAATTAATGTTTTCTACTAAGGACTGTGTTAAAAGAGGTGCTCACAGTGTGAGCACTAAAAATAGATATGGTCAATAATATGACAGTACAAGAACCAAATCATTCAGTTTGTAGTTTTGTATATTGATTTTCATCTTCAGCCTTTTTAAACGTTGTCATTTTTATTCCTATCAAATCCAAATTTGTGCGAGACAACTTGATTTTAGTGTAAATGTTTTCTGACAGAAGCAGAACTGTAATAATCAAGCATCAAGCATGAGTGCATTAGTGTGAAACACTGAACACAAATTATTCTAAACTGACAGTATCCATCAAAATAAAGATGCCATTTAGGTCTGGATGATTTATGCAGCAATTTAATGCCCTAAAATGTCCATTTCCAACAATGTATTAAATAAATTAAATCAAATATCATTCAAGCAGCATAATGCATTTGGTGAAGTGTCACCACAAGTAACCAAATGTCACACAGGTCGACTTAATGCAGAAATGATGTACAGAATCATGGAGGATTATTAGCATTTTGGAGAGAAACACTGAAACATCTATACTGAACCATACAGACTGAGTGACCCAACCTCAGTCTTCTTACATATCCCAGCTTTGCAAGCTTAAATTACAATGTGTTGGGATGGCACAGTGTCTAGTGGTTCTTTGTGCTGTGAGCATAAGGCAGCAGATATTTTCCTCCCGCCAGCCAACTTTCCAGTTCCAATCTCATGGACCTCCTCCTGTTCCTGAACATTAAATTAACCTTATTTGTTATTCCTCTCTGTCTCTCTCTCTCTCTCTCTCTCTCTCTCTCTCTCTCTCTCTCTCTCTCTCCAGAGACGAGCGACAGATGAATGCTACTTCTTAGAGCGGCTCGAGAGCAACAACTACAACACCTACCGCTCCAGGAAGTACCCAAACATGTACGTGGCACTGAAGCGGACTGGCCAGTACAAGTCTGGAAGCAAGACTGGACCGGGTCAAAAGGCCATTCTTTTTCTTCCAATGTCTGCCAAGTGCTAAACTAGGTTCCGGTTGAGAAATATTAACGTCTTAATGGCAGCAACTAAGAAGATGATGTGAAGGGCAATGAAGACTTAGTGTTCCAACAACATTGCCCAAAATAGCTGTGATGCTTTCTGACTGTTATATCCTGAGAGTTATTCTTTATCCTCAACCCCTCTGCTCTTATTCAGCTTCACTTTAAACCAGTTGTACGCATTCACACCCGACTGCTTCCCAGTAAAACCAGGATTTTACTGTGGACCAACCAACTGCTACATTAGTGCAACTGGAGCCGGGTCTTACTTAACTGCCGGCTTACTTAAGTTCGGCAGCGCAGCGTTATTTTCTTCATTTTTCTAACACAGATCGTCCCTCTCTTGCTGGGGGATTCAAACTTTTTGATGACAAATCTGCTTCCGACCGTTCAGCTACCGGCTGTGGTCCGTTCTGCAGTCTGAGCTTAGCTGCAATAGAAGAATGTTCTATTAAAACATGTCTCCTAGATAAAAGGGTCTATGGTAATGCAATGCACTCAAAGTCTGCATCATTGTAACTTGAAGAGAAAAGAGAACTGAATTTTATATCTTGTGGTGTTGACAAAAATTTAAATGAAGCACACGTAACACAGTAAGATCAAAACCCCAGCATTACTTACAGCTTGTTCCCAACACAGCTCAGTATATTGGCACGCTTAAATGATACAGAACAAGTGCGCTCCCCTTTCGTGAGTGTGCAATTTGACATTTGAGTCCAAGCGTTGCATTGCACTGGAGCTTAACTTGATTGATGATTTGAACTTTTCTATGGGCTCCTCTGGAGGTTAGCTTCTGTCAGCGTGTGGTCAGCTGACACTGGCTGGTTAGCTTCTTAACAAGCTGAGATACTAGTCAGAAAATGACCTGCTCCCAGTTAAAAATACAGCAAAATTTAGAACAGCACCTTTAAAAATGAAGCAGCCACGGTTGCCCAACAGCTGTGAACTTCCACCATGTCTGCCAAAAAGTGTTAAATAAACCGCACAAAACTCTTTAGAAACCACAAGGTGAATGTTCTCGTAGTTCACACCTTATTCCACTGCATTTCTTCAACAGCAAACACAACTCCAGTCATAAATACACTTAGAATATAAGTAATACTGACAACCACGTGTCAGCATAGCTAGCCGTGATACACTAACGCCATCAGGCTAATGATGGCTTGTTAGGATTGTAGTGTCGGAGGAAGCTGCCTGTGGTACAGCTGGTAAAACATCCCTGAGTAAACGGCAGGGAGCTCCTCCACGGTGAGGTCGATGTGTCGGAAGCCCCGCTCCAGGCCGTGAAGCAGGAGCCTGGCTATGCGAGAGGTGATGGGCGTGGTGTCGCCGGTCGCGGCCAGCTCGCTGAGGTCCAGCCACTCGCAGCGCAGACACTCCTGAGTGCAGAAGTTGATGTCGTAGGAGAGGGGGCTGAGTCGGCAGATGATGTACATGTCCGACATGCCGAAGGCGCCGGGGTGGTTGTGCTGCTGTCGGATGCTGAGCAGAGATCTGAACTCAGAGCGAACGCCCGTTTCCTCGAAGACCTCACGAACGGCTGTGGCACCTGAGAAAGATTGATCAAAAATAAAAACATATATATGTGGAGGCGTTCAAAAGATCGTGGCAAAATGGAATGTATTTATTTTCCTTTGTCAGAGTCACCACGCAGACTGATGTTTAGTTACAGGGGGGAAAAGGGAGAATAGATATATTTTTTTGTAACATTTGACGCTGCTTTTTGGGTTGGATCACGTGTATAATATTAAAGCTGCTTTTAAAATGTTAAAGAAAGTGAATTTGGAGAAAGGTAGAATTCTTTCCATATATATCGTGTGCCTTATTTTGTACATACAAATGAATGTATATGTATCATCTTTAAGCATAACACTCAAATCGAAGGATTTAGCTAGATGTACTGTATTAGCTTTTGGCTCTGCTGAGCGTGACACTCACCAATATTTTCTCCTGGATCAGACAAGCCACCGGGGAACTTCCACGCATTCTTTGTCTGAAATATGAGAGCGAAGTCAAACATTTGAATCGATAGTGATAGATGGCACTGCTGTAAATGTATCTTAGGGTTATATCAACATGTATACTTCAAAAAAAAAAGAAAAATTAGTCCATTTTAATCATAAAATATCATCCAGTTTTAAATCACTTGGTTTTTTTTTTTTAAGTTCTTTAACTCAGTGGCACTATATTACAGTTGTTTCTTTTTTCTTCGAAAGCAGTGGATTATATGTGCAAAGGATCATCTTATGCATCTGATCATTATACAGGCAGATATTTAATGCTTTCATCTGAGCGTCCTTTCATTTTATATGTTTTATATTTCGTGCCTCACTCTGGAGACTTCTACATCTGATGTGTGGTGTTGTGTGTCTTCCAAAACTGTTGTACCACTTATCCTTGATATTTAATAACAGTAAGCTGCTGGTTAAATTATGATGTCAGTGTTGTTTATATATTTTTGTAGTTTTTATTTTGCTTTTTTTTTTTTTTTTTTCCCCAGAAATACTATTTCATCCTAGATTTTCCTTGTTTTGCAAATCCTCTCTTTGTGAGGAACACAAATGCACTACAGCATTTATTTTCATGTATTGTCAACGAAATGCTATATTTTTGGAGCCGTTTCTAAAATGTGCTGGTAAAATGAAATAAAGTGGTTTTGTGTAACTCCAATCAATCAGTGTGGTTTTTCAGAGCGACACCTCTCATCCCCACAGGAGCTATCAGGGCACAATGTGAAAATATAGAGATTTTAAATCTGCTGGACAGATGTCAAACATATGCAGACTGTTCACACCAAGTCTACCGGGAAATGATGTGTAAATGTGATTGGATGATCGATGGTCAGTTGTCTTTTGCACTGATGTGAGAGCGATAATGTCCTGGGTTCTTTTCAGGAAGTTCGTAACTCTTCATGAGCTCTGAACTGGCTCCGTCTGCCAGAGACACTCCACTGCCAAGGGCCAGACTATTATAAAGCCCATTTCCAGTAAACAGCTCGATGGGGAGAAGGAGGAGGAGGAGGAGGAGGAGGAGGAGAGGAAGAGATAAAACACTCCCCACACTTTCAGGCCACTAACTGTTTCCCTCTGCTTCTGCACAAAAGCCATTAAGATACATTATAAGCTCTTAAGATTCCTGCTACATGTTGTGCGCAAAGAACAAGAAGAAGGCCCACTTTAACTGTTAATTATAATGTGAACTATATTTGACAATTTACAGTTAACGTGCCCCATCTCGGACCATTTCTACCGGGACTCCTAAACTACGATCACCCCCAATACAATACAATCTCTGATCTCGTAGTTTTCCAGAGCTGAGATTACATCTTCAGATTAATTGTTTTCTTCCATCAACACTCAAACAGGTTCAATGAAGCAGCAAATCTTCACATTTGAGAAGCTCTAAGAAGAGAATTTTAGTCTGTTATTTTTGTCTATTGATTAATCACTGACTGACTTATTGTTTCAGCTCTGTTATTTTTATCTTCAGTTACACAGATACGGGGACGTGCACATGATTTTCTTGTACAGTACAATATAATGCCCGTGCAAGTAAACTATCATTGTTGCTAGGGGAAAATGTCACGATATTTTTTGTGATGTCCCCTGACTTTTACCTTTGTAACCGTGTGTTTTAGCTTTTCATCTTTAGTCTTTAAGAACTACACCGGTGTACATCGTGTTATGTGGGTACGCACAACGTCAGCACTTTTCTGATGCGTGTGAATGCTTTACTATTACTGCTGGTGGTGAACAGTCATGTTACGAAATACGATGATGAATCATTTCTTGTAAGAACAGTGACTGCTGCCTTTACCAGATCAGTTTTGTTTAGGTTATAAAACATGCAGCTTGCGTGAAAGGCTCTTCACTTATGTCCTTATTTGTGTCAAGTCGAGATGGCTGCTATCTTAAGACACAACTGGTCTCCGAATGACGACGTCGTGGTGCAATCGCTTTCTTAAATTGGCTGCAATATTATTTTGACCAGCTGAGAATGTAAACAAGTCCGTGCAGAAAAGGTTTTTCAAAGAGGCCTGTTGTAAGCGAAACGTTTAACAACTCGAGCACTACAGCGGGGCTCTGTAAGAGCTGACGGGGGCGCACACTCAAAAGTTGTTTGAGTGCATTCAGCTCATGTAAACACCGTGTTTGCTTGAGGTCAACTCATGTTGTGTGGGAGCTATGTTAAGTGTGAGAGGAGCTGAAGGTCTGAGAGGATTTCCACCCACATTTGAATCAACAGAGGCAACGTGCAACTCACTAAATAAACACTAACACTAATCACAGACATTCTTAGCAGCACTAGGATATCTGCTGCTTCACTGGCTCATTTCTTTCCACCGCGGATGGAAAAATCACTGTCCAATCCAGTATTATTAGTTTTGTCTCAACCTGGAAAGAGCTGGTGAACGGCCTGCCAAAAATCATTGCTAGCCTGCCAAAATATGTCAGAATTACTCTTTTTAGATGTGTCATTCTGCCAACTTACTAACTGTACCTCATAGAGTACATATGATCACTAATCTGTGATTTTTATCTCACTTTGTTGTGTGGAAATCCTAATTAGAAATAACAATGAATTAATTTTCATTGATTCTTTTTCTAAATTTCGTACTTTTCTCTGAAGGGAAAATTATTACAACCAATACATGCATACGTTTACTGAAAATAAAGAAGACATTTGAATTTTTATTTTGTTTAATTATATGGAGCCCCTAAGGGGGCACAGGGGAATAAAAAAATAGAGGGGTGAAAAAGAAAAGACAAAAAAATTCTGTGTATTCTCCTGAGAAACTCTTTCATGCAAGTCAGTGCTCTTTCAGGTCAGCTTAGCACCATGGAGACAACCGCAACAATGGAGTGCAAACACTCGTGGAAGACGTTCATAGATTTGATTTATCATTCATCATCATTATCATTTATCATTACATTGACCTAAATGAAAAAAATTGCAAGAGAACGCAAACGTTTTGTGAGAGAAGGCAAAAGTGTTTCTTTTATTCACCCGTCTGTTTTTTCTTTCCCATGTCCCTTTAGGAGTTCAACCTATACAACAGTATTACATATTTTTCTATTAATGACTGTAAAGTATGTTCATGCAATGAAGCGACACATTTACCTTGTTTCTGTCTTGGACAACGAGAACTTTTCCATTGGATTCATCAACAACCGCACCTGGACAAAACAAACTCATAAATCATTCATTTCAAATATTTTGCAAGCACGTCCAGCCTGTCCTGGTCTACATTGTGCACTGAAGTAGTTACTGTGAGAACAATTTAAAAAGGGAGACCTGTTGGCAGTCTAGCTAATTTTTAAATGAGTGAATTATTAGGTTGGACACAACATAAAACCTGCACCATGTGGAGGAAAAAGCCCGAAGCTGTTCCTCCGTCAGGCCTCAGACGACACAACGGCCGCCTTGTCTGCGTCTCTGCTGTTAAAGATCAATCAAGGCCTCAGTAACATTGCTGGGCTTGTTGCTCACAATGTAGAAGATCTGGGAATTAAAGTTCATTCCACTTCTCGAACTGTTAAATGGCTATACCAAAAATCAAAGTGTGATAAGGTTTTAATTTTAGAGGCCCCTGAGCATGCTTACTGTAAGGCCTCACTTCACACTAAGTATGTCGTATGATGTGACAGACCACATCCACAGGCTAAACACTTTATACCTGTTTTAAATGGCCACACGTGAAGGTGGGGCAAAAAGTCTCCTGTCAATAGGAAGGGATGGGTTGGCAGAGGTTTTGTTCAAACTGGGATATTGGCAGACTTTCAGACAAAAGACAGTCATGGCGTTGCACTTAGTTGTATAGTGATGGAAGTAGCTGTGTGAAAATTACTTAAGAGACTTTTAGAGAGAGAAGTTCCAACCCTGCCCTACTTTCACACCTCTGTTGCATAAAGTGGGCTTGATTGCAGAGTTGCCAGATTCAAAAACGTACAAATTCCACAGTCCAAACTGGGATATCGGATGCTGTTGGGTGATTGACAAGTACTTAAACCCATAATAACTGATTTTGTGGCCACTTGACAAGGTGTAAACACAATACTGACATGATGTCACCTTTAAATTAATATGTCAGACTTTTAGCAGCAGATGCAACTCAATATTAGCATTCGGTCCAATATTCGCTGCCGTTTTGTGGCGATGATGAGAGTGGTGAGAATGAACCCAAACAGTAAAGTTGTGGACCGACAAACAACAACGCAACGAGCTAAAAGCGACTAAAGTGCGATGAAGAGCTGATGACAAGTGCAGGTCTGGGTGATGGTTCTCTGTGGGTTTGTCCATAGTGACACCTTTCACCCACAAGTTGTTACATGAGAAGTGACAAACTTGTCACTTCGTAAAAAACGTTTTGGAACAGCAATGAATGAAGGAGAACAGAGCATGTCTGAAAATAGTGGGCTGAAATAAAATAGATTTTGGATGAAGGCAAAATTCTTTACTTTCTCCAGTCTAAACAGCGTCCAAGTGACTCAGCTGTGCTTGTGAATGATGTGGACGTCCCACTTCACCATTTACATTTTTCAGTCCTGTTTGAGCAGGTAGTGACTAAGAGAGGCGGCTATGTGCCACTGCTGACAGCTCAGGAGGAGGAGGAGGAGGAGGAAGAGGGAAAACGGGCCACTTTCTTTTCCGGCCGCTCTGTCTGACCGACCGGGATGGGCCTCCTAAAATGAATGTCACAGATGTGTAAAGAGGGATGGGTCGCCTTAAAGGCCTGACTTGGACTTCCATGTGGAAACTGATGTCATCCCCGATGGCTGTGCCATATGGTGCTTCACAGGAGGAGGCCTAGTTGCCGCTAAGGGAGGCTATCATTATGTAGCCTTCAGTCTAGGAAACAAAATGCTCACAAGGAGCAGGAGGGAAGAAAATTGGGAATAGGAGTTATGACACAAAGAGCCCAGAAGCAATCATCAAAAGGGAACTGTGGGATTTGTAGTAAAAAAAACGATTAATCATTTGAGGTCACAGTTTGCTTCTGAGCCACAACAAAG